>NW_008667080.1:35417-50598 GCF_000695815.1 Acanthisitta chloris | reverse complement strand
AAACCAGTGCACATCCATTTCACTGCCCAGGAAAATGGCAGGGAACAGTGCTCTTCAAGCTTTTCCCCCTCCCCTCAGTAATCAGATGATTTTTAGAACTGACACCTGCACCAGAGACTTTCAGTGCATAATGAATAACTTGGCAAAAAAGAGAAGGCTGAGAGAGAATGGAGAAAAATGAAAGAGGTGAAAATATAGTGAATAAAGGAATAACATTACAAGATATAAAGCAGCTGCAGGGAACAGAACAGCCTGACAGGCAGCACTGCCAGAGTCCTGGTGAGGATGAGGCTTACAGAGCCACCAAACAGGTAATGACTGTCCCAGAAGACAAATCACCTGCTCCTGGTTCCCACATCACCCCCTTGGTCCCTCACCACCTCCTCACTGCTGGAACACTCAGAAAAGGAAGCTCATCTTGTCATCAGGCCAGGGAAGAGCCCAGTGCAACAAGAATGAGGCTGTAACCATCCCTAAATCTCCTTCCCAAAGAGGACTGGGATTTCCTATTGCCGTGTTTTGTGCTTTAGAAATCTGCCTGATCCAGGAGGTGGATCCCTCTGGGTTCATGAGGAGGTTGGTTTCCACAGCAGCTCCTCTCCCTGCTCTCACACATGCCAGGGCTGGTGGCTCCCCACAGGGCTGTGACTCTGTGATCTGTGTCTCCCTCTCAGCTCTGACTGTGTCCCCAGCCCTGATGCTCCAGGGCAGCTCACAGAGTGAGCCACTATCCCATGTGACAGCCCAAGCCACAGCTCCTTCCCTCCTCTGAGCTTTCTTCCTTCCCAGAGACAAATGACCTCACTCAAATGTTTTCTGATCACTTTGTTCAGAAGTTTGGGGGTTTTTTAAATATTCTTTCCGTGTTTGGAAAAACATTTCATAAAACACAGAATCCCAGAATGGTTTGAGTTGGAAAGGACCTCAGAGATCATCACATCCCACTCCCTGCCATGGGCAGGGACACCTTCCACTAGCCCAGCTTGCTCCAAGCCCCATCCAATCTGGCCTAGAACTCTTCAAGGGATGGAGCAGCCACAGCTTCTCTGGGCAACCTGTGCCAGTGTCTCAGTACCTCACAGGGAACAATTCCTTCCCAATATCCCATCTAGCCCTGCCTCAGCCAGTTTGAAACCATTCCCCCTCGTCCTGTCCTTCCAGGCCTTTCTCCAAAGGTCCTCATAGCTAACCATAACAGTCTTTCAAGCAAAACCTAAGTGATCTCTGAAGTATATTAGTAACCACTTCAAGTTTGCTCTATTTCTGATGTAGCAAAAGAACAGGCAACACCATCCAGACTTGATGCCTCCCACTGTGTTTTGGAAAACTCTCAGGAGGGAGTGGACTCAGTGAAAAATGCCAAACCTTCCCCTTCTTGGATGGAGATTGGTATCTTTTTGCATTCCCATTCTATAATTAAAGCTTTCAGCACACTTGTTTCATTGTAAACGCAGCAGTAATTAAGTATGTTCTCTCAAAATAACATCATTTTGTTCTTCCAGCGCAAACAGCTCTAATACACTGCTAGAACAGAAGATTTCCTGCCCACAAAATGTGTCTGCACGTGAAGCTCCTGCTAGGCCACACTCACACCATGCCAACACTTCCCACTTTTTCAGCTGCCATAAACAGCCACTACCAACCCTTTACACACACAGCAACACAGCCAGGAATGGTGACAGAAAACATGGAACCAAATCCTTTCTCAGCTCTGATGTCTTTTTTTCCCCCCTGACATTCTGCCACACACTCTCTACTGCCTAGAGAGCCAGTCAGGTTCAATTAGCTCCTTTTAGCACACTTAGGAAACTTGCACAGGTAGTACAAATATCATTTTTGTTAAGTCCTGAGGTTTACCACAGTGGTAAAAGGTACCCTTTGATGTGCTTGTCCCTGTTCTGATTGCACAGAGCATCACAAGGTGTCAAACACCAACAGGAGCTGCTTGATGTAACTCACTTAGGGGGTGGTCTAGGACAGCTGGGAAAAGGGGAATGTCTGGGCCAGGTTTGAGAGACAAGGGTGATACCAATAGGCACATGAGTAACTTCTGGAACCAGCAAAAATCAGGAATATTTCAGACTCAATGCCTAGTCAGAGGACACATCTGGACACACTCTAACCCACTCTGTATTCCTGTCATTGGCTCTGGGCTTTGACTTCCTTATTTCTCCAAGGACAGTGACATCAATTTTCATGAAATACATATGCAAATGTCAAATCATTATCAAGAATGGGCACACAACAAGCAATAAGAAGGACCTGCAGTTTCTGGTGCCATATTCCCATCTCTACACAGCACTGAAGATGATCAAAGTCATTTCCCCAAGCTGTAGGCAGCTCAGGCTCTTTGCTTATGATCAAAGTCATTTCCCCAAGCTGTATCTCCTCTTTGCTGCCTGAGCTGCACAGGGACTGAGTTCCCTGAGCTGGACTGGGCTCCCTGAGCTGGGCTGGGACTGGGCTCCTTGAGCTGGACTGGGTTCCCTGAGCTGGACTGGGCTCCTTAAGCTGCACAGGCACTGGGCTTTCTGCTGACCAGCACCTCCACAACCTGACAAATGCAAATAAAACACCTTTGAAACCCCAAAGAGAGTCCTCAGAGCTCCTGCCAGCAATGCCCAGGCTCTGGCTGAGCTGCCCACGCTCGAGTTGGTACCCAGAGGGACACAGAGAGCTCAGCTGCTCAGTGTGGCGGCTGGTGCCACTGCTGACGTGGACAGAGCAGTGACACTCAGCCTCCCCAGGAGCTCTCAGCAGTGACCTGCTCTCCTGCCCCACTCCTGGCCCTCTCCTCCCCAGGGCAGGGAGCTGGGGGAGCAGCACAGAACCACCACAACCTCTGGCTGTTCACTCCCCTGACAGGGTTGAGTATCTCCCTCCCCACAAAGCCACAGCTGGTGCACTAACCTGGCCCTGACACCATCACAGCTCTGAGTCACTGTTATTCAGTAACTAGCCTGTTCCCTTTGCCTTTTTGATTCATTTGTGCTGGAACACAGTGTCTCCTGCAGAGCCCCTGCAGTATCCTGCAGTTATCCCCCCTGGCTGTGCTGGCACAGCCAGCACATCCCTCAGTACAAAATGTTGGTTGGCTCTTGACTGCAACCAGGTTTTTTCTAGCAGGCTCTTACCCAACCAGGGTAAGTCACCAGAGATGTGTTGTCCTCAAAACTCCATCCAATCCCACATCCTGCACTATACCCATATATAATTGCATGAGCCCTTTTTTCCCAGTAAGCACAGCCTGAGGTTATTTCCTAGGAGCCTTTCCATTTCTGGGCACCCAAACACTCTGTCCTTAGCAGGCACCAAGAAAACTCTGGGTATGCACAAGAGAGAATAGGCCAAAAAAAGTTATCTTCTGTTCTTTTCTGAGCCACTGGGGATTTGTCAAAACTTTTCCCAGTGCAGAGGCACATCCTGACTCAAAAACAGGCCAAGTACTAATTAAACAGCCTGTGTGGGCATCAGCCACACTCTTACATCTCAGTGGGTATCTGTTACCAGTGCCATATCCAATGTCGAGGTGTTGTTCACCGTAATCAGACCTGAAATCTCATTTACAGAGTCTCCTGCATCAGTCAGAGCAGCACCTTGTGCCCCAGTGCTGCTGTGGGGCTGCAGCTCAGCAAACGTTACTTCAGTTGAGGCCGTTCAGCCTGGAGAAGGGAAGGTTGTGTGGAGACCTCAGAGCAACCTGCCAGGAGCTGAAGGGGCTCCAGGGAAGCTGCAGAGAGACTCTTGGTTAGGAACTGCAGGGACAGGACAAGGGGCAATGGGGAGAAATTGAAAGAGGAAATTTAGATTAGGTATCAGGAAAACATTTTTCCCTGTGAGGGTGGTGAGACACTGTCCCAGGTTGCCCAGGGAGGCTGTGGCTGCCCCAACCCTGGCAGTGTTCACAACCAGGTTGGCTAAAGCCTTGAGCAACCTGCTGTGGTGGGAGGTGTCCCTGCCCAGGGCAGGGGGTTGGGGCTGGATGATCTCTATGCTCCATTCCAGCCCTTTAAATTCTATGACTCCGTATCACATACTCCAAACTCAAAGTGATGTTTCATGGTACTTCAACACCGTATGTGAAAACCATTCAAAATACAGATAGAAGCTGTTGTCCTTTCCCTGTAGGACACAAATAACAGCTCAGCAAGGCAGACAGCATTACCTGAGGGTCTCTTGCAGCACCTGAAACTCCACCTCAACCCAATGAGAAGGGACAATGAGGTTAGCTGCCAACTCTGTGTATTCACAGAGCCCTGCACAGAGCAGGAGATGCTGCCACAGGACCACACAATTCTGTGTGAAGCTGTACTTGAGATCCTCTTCAGAAAGAGTAAAGTGTGTGCACATTTCTACATACACATGCAGGAAAAAGAGCTGAAGAGAAATGGGGAAACAATTTTATTGCCAGACCAACCACTAGGACTTACAGGACCTGCACAAATGTTGCTGGGCCTGGCCATGACCTTGAATTAGAAGCCCATCAGAAAACAATGTTGGAATTTCTTAGCATTGCCCTGCAAGTCTCTCAGCATTTTGTATTTTCAGAGCTCCAGCCATGGGGTCAAAGAGAGAAGAAATATTCTCAGCTTTCAGTATAATTACTAAATCAACCTGCGGAGGGAAGGTGAACATGACCCATCTTGCACTGAGAAACTGCAACTGGAGGGCAGATAACAAAAATAATAACCAAAGCACACCTTAAAAGGCATAATTTTACAGTCCTGTCAGTTTTCAGGCACTTGATTGCTGGTTTTGAAAGGCTTGAGGGGTCAGCCACAGCAGTGAGGAAAAGCCACTGTAACAGAATCATCATAGAATCATAGAATTATAGGGGCTGGGATGGAGGTTAGAGATCATCCAGGCCAAACCTCCTGCCCTGGGCAGGGACACCTCCCACCAGAGCAGGTTGCTCAAGGCTTTAGCCAACCTGGCTGTGAACACTGCCAGGGTTGGGGCAGCCACAGCCTCCCTGGGCAAATAATAGACCTTAGGATTTCTTTAAGCTGAGCCTGTGAGTGCACATACTCAGCACAGTTTGGGTAGGGATTGCCATGAGAACACACAGGATGGCAAAGCCCAGCACAAACACAGGCACAAACCAGCACAGGCAGCACAAGGCTGAGCTGTTCCCATGTAATGGAAGGGATGAGCAGCTGGAAGAGCCTATAAGCAGAGCCTGGAATTAAAGAGGTGGAGAAATCCATTGGGAACCTGGTGATTTTATTCCTCTCTCTCTAAATTAAGTGTTAGGCTCACTGTGCTCAAGCACAGGACTGTGATTCAGCACTGGACCACACATTACCCTTCACTGGTCCCACACTGTGTCACCTCTGAGGTCACCACGTGGCCTGGGAGCCACAGGCACAGGCAGAGGAAACCTAACGTCAACAGGCAGAGGAAAAAAATCAAACCTCTCCATGTGGGACAACACTGAGAGGTTTTAACCAAACACATTTCAAACCCAAGTGCAAACTAGAAAAGGTCAGTTCACTGCATTAGGGCACCAAACAAGCACATAAAGAAGAAATCCAAACTACTGCCACTAATGAACTTATTTTCCTAAGAGACAGACCAGAAAAGGTGAAACATATGCAAGTGCATTTGCCTTTTTCACTCTGCTATTATGTATACACATCACATGAATAATTTTTAGTGCCTCCCAAAGGTGCTGCACACTCCTAACAGTGCTGCATGCCAGGCCCTTTCACACAGCTCTATCTCATTCCTTATCTACCAGCTGCTCTGAAAAGCAAGTCAGATCTGCCAGCAAAGCAGTCCTGAAGGAAAAAGAATAGAAAGTATGTGATTACCTCATATTGCTACAGATACTTTTTCCCTTCTGATGCCTGGCTGTGCTGTTTGCCAGGAGAATTAACCCCACTGGGTGCAGATCCAAGGGCTGAGCACGAAGGAAACACAAAGCTGGAAATAAACTGCTGTTTTCTGCTGTGAATTTCTGCCATGATAGTTTATAGGGCATGAAGAGGAGAGTTTATAGGGTATGAAGAAGGGAGTTTATAAGGTATGAAGAGGAGAGTTTATCATGTATGAAGATCATCAAATAAAAGCCAGAAAAAAAGTTTACCAAATTAGCTTTCACTTTTGTCCTTTTAGCCATGTTTTCAGCACTTTCCCATCACAGTTAGGTTGTGTTAGCACCCAGACACATCAACCATTTGAACATCTTTACTGCTGAGCAGAGCAGCAGAAAGTCCTGCAAAGGGCTGGAGGGAGGCTCTGCCCCATGGTCCAGCACTGGGTGCTCACACCATTCTCCCCATAACACTAAATCTGCATTTCCAGAGCACTTCTCAGGAATGACACATGTGCCACTAAACCTTTCTCCACAGAATCCAGAGGGAAAAAATGCATGGCAAAATCACTAAGTGGTCCCAAAGTCTCTCAGAGGGTTGTTAGTCCAGGTGGCAGGAGCTGTTTTGCTGCTGCAGCACAGGTTGGAGGGGGAAGAGAGCCATTGATAAACCTGTGGAACCACAGACATCTACACAAAAACTTCCCTTCTTGGTTTTGGCCCCAGATGAACCCATCCTGGCTCTCTGAACCCACACACATTTCAGCATCAAAGCAGCAAGTCTGAAAGACATGAGCTCTCCCCTCCAGCCCTGCAAGTCTTCCCCAGGACTTTGTGTGTGCAAACTGACTGAGGAGGATTCCTCAGCACTGTGGATGCTGACAGGACTCAGCACTAGGTGCCAGTTAAGGAGCAGCTGCATTCCAGCTGGCATCACTGCTCCTGCTTTTCCTTGTACAGGGAAGAGTATTTCCTTGTACAAGGTCCAAGCATTCCCAGCTCTAATTTTTCTGGGGCTTTCCTGGCTGTTTGCTGGGGGAATGTGGTGGAGCACACATTCCTCTGCTCAGCTAACTGCACATTGACTCAGCTGAAAGTAATTTAGAGGATTTATAACCATCTCTGCTCTGACATTTCCCCACCAACAAAGAAATGAGAAACAAGGAAAATCATAACCAAGAAACTGAAGTCGATTATTCCTTGAAGGGAAATCTTTATCTTCAACAAGTCTTGTGGCCAAGTAGCTCAGATTTTCCTTGCCAGGCCATGCCAATGGTTCTGACCTGGGTGTTTAAGTAACTAGTGTTTAGTAACTAGTTCTCAGGGGGATAAAGTTCTCCCCTGAAGTTCATAAGCAGCAAAGCCAAGACTAGGATTGACTGTTGTTTGCACACCCAACAGCTCTATAGACCCTACAAATCTTAGGGTGTTCAGGCACTGGGATATTCCCAGGGAGGTGGTGGAGTCACCAGCCCTGAAGGTGTTTAAGAGGCATCTGGATCTGACCTGGAGGATCTGGTTTAGGGGTTACAGTAGTGACAGGTTGGACTCAATGATCATAGAGGTCTCTTTCAACGTGGTTCTAATCCCACAGCTCTTGCTAGAGGGACAGTGAGAACAGCAGCCAAACACCTTCAGTTTGCCAGCCCCAAATGAGAATGGCAAACAAAGAGTTTCAGCTTCTGTCTGTGAATTCTGAGATTTAAAAGTCTCTAGAATCTGTATTTTAAATGAGCAAAGAGGTAATCCTGAGCCTAAAAAGCAATAAAAGGGATTGGCAAAGGTCAGCACAAACAGGTCCAACACAAAACAGAACATTGTATTCAGGGGCTGTCCACATCTGGAATTATTTGTGAGCAGCTGCTCCTGAGAACTTCCATGCATGGTCAGGGCCCTGAGAGGGACAATGTGTTCAAACCCAGAGACAAGTGCTGGAGAAAAGGGTTTGTGTGGTTCATGTGGATCACACTGATGCCTGGAGAAAAGCCTTATGATTCCTGCAAGTCATCAGTCCTGCACACAAGACAACAAGCAGCATCTCCATTGAGGGTCCTACTGCTGGAGAACTGGAGAGGAGCCACATTTGCCAACTGCAGGGACAGCACTGGGAAACTGGGGGAAGCTAATTAAAAGTGAGGCATGGCCTGTGCACAGAAGGAGCTGGAAGCTAAGGAGGTGCCCAGGGGCATCTGACACACAGCCTGGAGGAGATTTCCACAGAGTGTGCACTGCAGCTGTAAATACCTCAACTGTTGAGGTGCTAAAGGCACTGGGGTAGGGAAACTTCAGAATTAATACTGGAATATTAACTCCACTGGAGTTCTGGTTGGGTTTGTATTGCTATGCATATACACACATATATGTGTGTATATACATAACTATGCAGTTCCCTTCTCTCATTTTGGTTTTGCTTTTAAGCTTCCAACTTTGCACTCAGAATCAATCACTGATGCTTTTACAAGCAAAGGAGAATATAATTCAGGTGTTTGTCTGTATTCCCAAACCATGACTTATGGCACTAGAAAACAACAAACTTCCTTGCAGTGAAGCAGACAAAGAAAGCCAAGGTGAGGAGATAAGTTGGCTCCAAGTGCTTCTGGACACACTGTGCCTGTCCACCACAGCAAACTGGGAGAAAAGGGAAGGAATTGGTATGTCTAACATGGCTTTTTCCCCACGAGAACTCTACTTGTGGTGCTGGGAGCTGTCACAGCAGTTTTTCCAGTAGCATAATTATCTCCCTGTAAAACTTGCTTCCCTCTTCAGAGCGTGGCAGGGGGAAAGGAGGGGGTGTTTGTCTTTTCTTCCCAATAATGAACCCCTGGCTGGCAGCCTCAGCAGCTCTTCTCTGCTTCTTAAAACTCCTGCTGGCTCCAAGGCTACAGCTCCATCATCCCAGCAACCACATCCACAACATCTCACGGAGAGAACAACCCTTGGCTCTGCCAGCACAGCCCCTTACTGGAGCAGCAGAGCTCTGACACTTTCACAGCTTCCCCTGGGGACGTGAGGATCAGATATGGAAGCAATCAGAGACTTGTTAATCTCATTATATTGCTCCTGCAAAAAGCTATGAGCAACCATGGCAGTATTAAACAAATTAGTTTGTAGAAGGAAAAAGTCAACACGGCTTTGGTTAACCTTGTGGGCATGAATTTAATGGCTCTCTGCAACCACAAATACTAGGATTTAAGAACAACCATCCTCTGAAATTGATCTCTTGTGTTGGCCTTGTTTCCCTCTGTTGTTAAGAGGGGATGGAGATTTCCAGCCTATGAAAATCTAAGTGTTTTCATGTGTGGCCATAAGCAGCTCCTGTGGTAGCAGGAGGAGCTGGGCAAGTCCCTTCCAGAGAGAAGCTGTCAACACTGTGCATGGATGAGACTGTGCACAATTAAGACATCACTGTAGTTTCCTCTTGTGCTATTTTTTTCAATTCAGGCCTTGGTTCTGTCTAGGCAACTCCTGCAGCCAAACTGCTCTTGTGCCAGTGCTCCAGGAGATCAGTTTAACTGCAGAAAATGTTTCAGCTCTGCTCCTCCACTCTGCCTGTTCCCCTGGGCTGACACTACCAAGAGCTGCTGTCACAGCAGGTGCTGCTTATGCAAAAGTATGGTCAAGGTAGTCTGCAAGAGCTGGGATGGCTCAGTGGCATCATAGGATCATAGAATTTTAGGGGTTGGAATGACCTTACAGATCACCTAGTCACAACCTCCACACCATGAGCAGGGACACCTTCCACCAGCCCAGGCTGCTCAAGGCTCATCCAGCCTGGCCTGGAACACCTGAGCATCAGACACGAAAGATGTGTTAGGACACACACCCAGGGTCAAAACTCACTCTTATTTCACACGTAACAAGGACTTTGTATGGCAAGGAACACCCAGCAAAGTCCTACTCTTACTGTTGCATCACTACTGGAAGACATGAATATATGTCATGGCCCTTCCTCCCATTACAAGATTTGCTTAGAAACCATGACAAAAAATATGTATCAAAAACTCTAATGCACTTTTTATTTACCATTTGACTCTTGATTTTATGGATCTATTGACGTGGTTCTCAAATGTTTTCTCCCAGCACATCTCTAATTAAAATACAGATTTTCACACTGTCACTGTGGGCACATGGACTTAGAATTGGATATTTTCTGTAAATAGTGTTTTAAAAAGCATAACATGCACTGGACTCCCAAAACAGAACTCAGCACAGTGACACTGAAGACACTGCCAAGAGATACAATGCACCTTTACAAATTACATTTATCTCACCCAGCAAGCAGAGCTGTTCCATTAAATTATCAGCAAGAGCAAATGCAGAGAGAACAACAGACTGCAAAGGCTTGGAAATGTTGTATTTTATGTTTCAGAAAAAGGTTTGTTTAATATCTTGTTATGTTTCACTTTTTAAAGGACAAAACCTTCTGAAATAGACAACTGGAAAAAAAATGTGGCCAGAAATTAAAGCCTGTTTGCATGGGTAAAACACTCCTTAAGGGCTGAAATCTCATCTGCCACATTCCAGGCCTGAGCAAGGTTTGGAGCACTAATTTATAAAGCCTGGGGGAAAAAATGTTAAGAAATCCTTGAGTATTCAGTGGTGCTGTGAATAGGAAAATCAGTGGCTAATGCATATGAAAGGCAGGGAGAACACAGCACTGGGTTCACTGGGTGTCACACTGGGTTTGCAGCCCAGACGTATCTGGTGGAGAGTCAAAACAACACAACTGCCCCTCCCAAGGGTGCTCAGAGCCCACCAGGGCCACACACTGCACTGCATTCATCTGCCAGGAGAAAGCAAACCAACACCACACAATGTCAGTGGGTTGGAATGGAGCTTAGAGATCATCCAGCCCCAACCCCCTGCCCTGGGCAGGGACACCTCCCACCAGAGCAGGTTGCTCAAGGCTTTAGCCAACCTGGCTGTGAACACTGCCAGGCTTGGGGCAGCCACAGCCTCCCTGGGCAACCTAGGCCAGTGTCTCACCACCCTCACAGGAAAAACTTCTGCCTAATACCTAAATTTCCTCTTCCAATTTCTCCTCATTACTCTTTGTCCTATCACTGCAGTTGCTAACAAAGAGTCTGTCTCCACCACCTTTGTATCAGCTCAGGGGCCAGCAAAGCCCTCAGCTTGTTCCAGAGCAGCAGTAGGATGCTTGGATCCCTCAGCTAAAGCTGTCCCCAGCTTGAACTGTCTGAAGCAAAGAACAAAGAGCTGAGTTAAACTCTTGGCATGCTAATGGGAACAAGGGCTGTCTGGTCTGGAACATTATGGGAAGTGTCATGTTAAAAGTCCTTCCCCAGGTTTGATTAACCAGAGAATTCAGACCTCAGAGGAGCTTCTGAGTGAACCTGGAGCAGCTCTGAGCCTGTAACCAACGAGCAGTAATGCACTGTCACCTTCTGGATGCTTCAGGAGTGTATTCAGCCGTGGCACTTACTGAAAGGGAAGGCAAGGCCCAGCAAGCCTTTAGAAATTCAAGTGGAGGCCATGATGATGATCTAACACAGGTGATCCAACACATCCAGCCTGTTCCTGGTGCAGGGAGCAGAGTGGAGGTCACACCAGGCTCTGCTCATTGCAGCCACTGCCTCTGGCAACCAAGTGTGGCCTTTGCACCAGAACCAGTCTCAGAGATGCTATCAGCTCTGAAAGAAAACTGGAACAAACCTTCTACTGCTGCTTTACCCAAAGGAGGAAGAAAACTAGATTAACTGTGGGATTGCATAAGGGAAGGCAGTGAGGCAAACCAGGTGTTACATCACCTCCAAGGTGTCTCCAGAGGTGCTGGGATAACTCAGTTCACATTCACACTTCCAGAAGGAGTGAACACGGGATGCAAGAGAAGCTGGAATACAAATGGTGCTTTAAAGCAAAGCACCAAGCTGAAATTCCTCCCTTTCTCCTCCAGACATCCCCACTCTAATCCCACTCTGGTCTCTACCATGGAGCAGCAGTCACAAGTGTGAAATGCACCCGAATGCTGAGTTTAGATTTTAACTTGCCTCATGGATATACAATGTTTGCAAACTCGTCTCCAGCAACAGCTCACAAACTCCTTCAACAAATAAACAAGAGCTGAGTAGCTGTGCATTGCCATCCTAAGGAGCTGGATGGAACTGAGACATTCCCTCAGTTCTCAGCCACTGCCCCCTGATACTATTCCCAACATATAATCATTCCAAAGAACACACAAAAGGTGTATATCTGCCTTTTTATAGGAACACACACTGAACCCTCCCCTGCTCTGACTCAACAGCTACCTCCCTGCCTGCTCTGGTCTTTATCCTCATGACTGGGAAGCTCAGATCCCATCCCAGCTCTGATTTTGCCCATCACATCCACCATTTCAAAGTTGTCTTATTTCTCCCTTTCACCACCTCTTCAGTGGGGTTTTGTTCCCCTTTTCTCCAGGCTGATAACTGAATGGAAGCTGGGAATAACATTCGTTTTTTTGCACATGGTGAAAAAAATCAGGGATTTAATTCCCTTTAATGACCACTGTCAGGAGCAGAACATCGAAGCATTAAATGGTGGTCCCTGACACCAGAGCCTGAAGTTTTTAGAAAGCATCAAACAATAAGGAGCAACATAGTTCCATGCAAAGAAAGATTAAACCAAACAGCTTGACAAAGGGGGATTAAATGCTTATTTCTGTACTTTGGTAGAAATACTGAGGATGTGTCACACAGTACATGTAATATGTTGGCTGTGGCAAAAAGAATGAGGGGCAAAGGACGTGCTCGCTGATGCTCTGATGAAATCTGTCCCCTCCTTCCATCAGGCAGGACTGAAGGGATGTTTTTCCACAGCAAGCGTCCTGGGGGCTGGAATAAGCCCACTCCTCACTGTTGGAGCATGGGAAAGCTGTGTGAGGGAGCTGGAGGGCACACAGAGGTCAGGAGGAAAGGCAGCTCAGCTGTCCCTGGGCAGGAAGCACTGTGACACACCAAGTCACCCACAACTGGAGCAGCAGAACACAAATCACCCCAGAGTGGCCTTGGAAGATGCTTATCCCTCCCAAGCAGCACACACAGCTCTGCTGCCTGTGCTGGGAGCTGGATGTCCCTGGGAGTGAGCTCTGCACTGCTGCTTTCTGTCCCTCTTCCCCTCCAGCCATACAGCTCTGCCACGAGCAGGGCAAGGACTCTGCAACCCTCACATGTGCCACTCGGAAAAGGCTTTTTTTCTTCCTGAAGAAAATATCCATCAGCACAGCACATCGACTTTGACATCAATAGCCAGCAAACTCCCTACACCCCAAGCATCAATCAAGAGCACTGGACTGAGAGCATGAAGTTAAAAATACTTGTGTAATCCTGTTAAATGCAAGTCTGGCTTCTAAAAACAATACCAGTTTTGATCTCTGTGCTGAAAGGCAGGACACAGGGGAAACACGAGCAAGGGCTCTGCCTCCAGAGAGAAAAGCATAATAAGCTCATACCAAGTTCTGTCATGCTCTGGACTATCTGCACAAGAAAAAAAAAAAAAAAAAGAGACTGTCACTGCCAGAACTAAAACCTATTTAATCTGCAGGTTTCCATGGATTACAAGACCCATTTGAAAGAAAACTGCATAGATTTTATCAAACCATTGCTAAACTTCATGTGTGCACAGCTAGAGAGCTGGGATTGCACACACTGACTCTGCCAGCTTCTCCCAAATGTCAGAGCTCTCACTCGGAGTGAGCTGCACACATTCCCAAGGGAATTCACACCAAACAAAAACCCCTCCAGCATGTGTTTGGCTGTATATCTGGGTGATGATATATTGCCAATACCTAGTGCTTTTTCCATCCCAGAGGGAGCTGGGGAGTGTAAAGGCTTCAGCATCAGCACACTAAGACACAGGTAATTTTTAAATCCAGCTTTGTTTCCAAGTAAGGGGAACCAAAATTTCCCAACTAGCTTTCTCCTGGAGTCACTAGACAGTAAAAACAAAGAGCAGATATCCACCAGCAGCTTTCCTAAGGATAAATACTTCAAGGAAGACAGAAAACACAGACAAATTCAGAGAAATTGTGGAGTGCTGGTGGAAGCTCCTCTCCTTGGGTTTCTGGCAGTGTAAGGGAAGTAGGAGGAGTTAGCATCAATTATCAAGACTTTGTTGATAATGTATTATACAGTGAAATAAGAACCTGGGTCTCCAGCTTGGCTCATGAATAACTTCTAGTTTGGTAGACACTGCCTTGATCTGTAATCCAGGGAGGTGATAACAGCAAGTTTGAAAGGACTGTGCTCCCCAAACTCACTCCTTTTTTCCTCACCAGTAAATACTTAGGCACTCTGAGCCCTAAAGAGGCAGATCCCAACTAAACTGCCACAGCACCAGGAGCTTTTCCTGTCAGCCACAGCACAGCTCCAAGCCCAGGGTGAAGGAGTCGATTTGCCTTGAAGACAATCAGCAGTGTCTCATCCCACAAGAATTTTAACTACGTGATAACCTGGTCCTCCAGAACTATCCTCCTAAACCCACATCCCATCAACAGCACTCACTTATCCCTGGGAAAGGGAAAACAGGCTCAGCACAGAGCCCCTCTGACTGTTGCTGCTTTCACACAGACTCTGCTCCTCTGTGCACAGGATACAGCACATTTTTAGTCGAAAAAATGCAATTTCTGTCACGCTCATAAGCACATTTTACACACTTTACCCCCAGATGCCTCAAGGACTGCTGTCACATGAAGAACAGGATGCACAATCCGACTTTGTCTGCTTTCCCCATGCTGCTGCGAGAGCTCCACAGCCTAATCTGACTGAAGGAGGCAATTAACCTTTCCCCATTCAAACGCTCAACCACTTAAAAGACACACAGCCACAGAGACAGGCTCAAAAACACAGCAAAGATGAACACGAAGCTGCATTCACTGGGTGAAGACATTTGCCTCTTTAAACCCTGTTCTTTGTATGAGCCATCACCAGCTCTGAGCAGCAGTGAAACCATTGCATAGAGTCATAGAATCATCCAGGTTGGAATAGACCTCAAAGATCATCCAGTCCAACCCTACCGTGGTCACTAGACCATGGCACTAAGTGCCACATCCAGTCTCAGCTTGAAAACCTCCAGGGATGGGGAATCCACCACCTCCCTGGGCAGCACATTCCAATGCCTGATCACTCTCTCTGTAAAAAATGTCTTCCTAATATCCAATCTAAACCTCCCCTGGCAGAGCTTGAGTCTGTGCCCTCTTGTCCTGCTGCTGGTTGCCTGGGAGAAGAGACCAACCCCCACCTGACTCCAACCTCCTGTCAGGGAGTTGCAGAGGGTGAGAAGGTCTCCCCTGAGCATCCCTCGGAGATACAGCAGGATCGGCGAGGACACAGCGCTGAAAACGGGGAAAGGGGAAAAGCACCTGGGAGGAGC
>NW_008667080.1:34918-35384 GCF_000695815.1 Acanthisitta chloris | reverse complement strand
CCGCCGATGGTCCCCGCGGCCAGAGCCGCCGCGTAGATGTGGGTGAAGGCGGCGGCGGCTCCGGTGCCTCCGTCCATCCTGCGCCCGCTGAGCGCTCAGAGCCGCAGGGACAGGGACAGGGGCAGGGACAGGGACAGGGTCTGGCTGTCCCCGCTCCCCGGCCGGGCACACGGCACACGAACAGCGCTGTCCCCGCGCCGGCACTGACCCCCCCGGAGCTGCGGGTAAATGGGAAGCACAGAGCAGCTCTGCGCTCCCATCCTGCCCTCCCTCGCCAGCACCGATTCATGCTCTCCTCAGGCTGCTCCAGCTGTAACCCTTTCCCCGCTGGAGGAGGAGGAGGGAAAGGAATTTCTTTGTCCTGAGAACCTCCATCCCTGTCTCTTCGCTCGGGGAAGGAGCACAGGTGGGTTAGGAGGGGGATCAGCAGCAGGACAAGAGGGCACAGACTCAAGCTCTGCCAGGG
>NW_008667080.1:34521-34839 GCF_000695815.1 Acanthisitta chloris | reverse complement strand
CCCTGGAGGTTTTCAAGCTGAGACTGGATGTGGCACTTGGTGCCATGGTCTAGTGACCACGGTAGGGTTGGACTTGATAATCTTTGAGGTCTTTTCCATCCAGGTTGATTCTATGATTCTATGAAGAGTTTTCCTAATAGTGCACTGACAGCACAGTGGGTCAGGACATCGGGATGGGGATGCAGATGAAGGCTCCATGCAGACCCACATGCCACGCTGTGGGGATGCTGCTGTCTCTGCACAGCTACAGCACCTGAGGGCTCAGCCTGGTCCCAGCTTTGGCAGGGGGAGGCAGGAACCTCAATTCTCCTGGCTTGC
>NW_008667080.1:14026-34129 GCF_000695815.1 Acanthisitta chloris | reverse complement strand
CAACCTGGGACAGTGTCTCACACCCGCACAGCAAAAACTTATGCCTGATACCTAATCTAAATTTCCCTTTTTCAATTTCTCCCCATTCCTCCTTGTCCTGTCCCTGCAGTTCCTAACCAAGTCCCTCTGCAGCTTCCCTGGAGCCCCTTCAGCTCCTGGCAGGTGCTCTGAGATCTGCACACAACCTTCTCTTTGACCCCTAAATAAAACTTACACAACACTATGGTTCTCTCGGTAAGAACCATACAAGCAGGAGCATATTCCAACTGGATAACCTTGGATATATCACATTAATGTGTTTGCTGTTCTGCTTCCTCCTTTTGGAAACAGGGCAATATTTACTGCGTTCCCAGAGGAGCCTTGGAAGGCTTAATTTATTTCTGTGTTTACGCAGCCAGTTTGAAAAGGAGCTGTGTACAAACTGCTATTACAGCTTCGAGTTCATACACTAAAGCAGGAATAGGAATGAAGTATCACAACCCAACTTTCAAATCCCATTAGCAGACTGAAATGCTTCTTCAGACCACCACGGCAGCACTGTGGATGAGGAGCTCTCCTCAGAGGCACTGAGGTCTAGCAATAATTAAAAAAAAAAAAAAAAAAAAAAAAAAAAAAAAAAAGAGGAAAGCCTGGATGATGGATGACTGCCTTTCAGTCCTGGCTTGGCCATTAGCTTCTTGTGTGACCTTCATCAAGTGGTTTTAATCTCTCTGGATCGGTACAGCATGCAGAGCTGTTCTCACTTGTGTCAAACGGCCCAAGATTTTCTGCACTGTTATCAGCTCTTGGCTGAGGCTCAAACGTGCAGGCTGCAATCTGTAGCTAACAATACTGGATACTGTCCTTGGAAACCGCCTGGAATCTAAAGGGTTTGCACACAGTCCCTTTCAACTCGGTAGGATGCGCCGGGTTATCACTGGAAGTGATTCTGGGGGTGTGAAATGCTTTATTCTCTTTGGACTCAGCGAGATACCAACTTCACAAAGACAAAAATATTTCCAAAACAATACCATTTTGTTTAAATTCGACACAAGACACAACACAAACCAGTCGGGCTAACTGTCCTCTCTCCAATCGCTAATGGTTGGATCGGTGCAGTTTGCTAACTGCAAACCAGTGGCAATCCCCTCATTAATTAATCACCCCAATGCCTAAGGACACGGTGATCTCAACCTCGAATTCAGCAGGCCCAGGGAAGATGCAAAGCTTGGCAAAGCTGAGCAAAGTCAAACAGGTTCGACCTGTTCTGTGCCTAGAAAGCCTAACGATCGTTTCCAAATCCCTTTCTCCCAATGCTAATTTTTCTTTGTTTCACCAAAACAGACATGCAGGAATGGGACAAGCTAAAGATAGAAGAACTTAATAGGAAACAACAGGCCCATTTATGAAAAAAAAAATTAGTTTGCATCAGGAGCTGTTACATCACCCTGGATGCCCAAGCTGCAGCTCCCTGTGGCAGAGACCAAAGCACACTCGATGGAATCATCTCAGGGTTTATATCCCTCTGCTAGTGGGTTTGAAACCTCACACTTGAGTGGGGAAGTGCATTCAGATTACGTGACAGGAGAAAACAGAAGCAAACAGAGAAGTGAAGGTGTTTGCACAAGGTGATGGGGACAGAACTCCACTGTGGTCCAGGACTCTAAAGCACTGACATCAATGAGAACACAAGGTGCCAAAACCTGTGGAAATTCACCACCCAGCAGTACTGCAATAAATCCTCTGCTGCACCCTAAGGTAACCACAGATAGAAGATAAACCAGCGCTTAAGGGAGTGAAGCTAAAACCCAATTCCACAGTTCCTGGTGCTCAGTGTTCAATCTAAGCTGAACGAAACAGAACCAAACAAAGCAGAACCAAAGCTGTCACTCTATAAAGTGATAAAGCAGAAAAACTCAGACACTGTCCACACTGCATCTGTTAGAGCTTAACATCTACTACTCAGCTTCACAGCAGAGTAGAAGTAGCTGTGGGGAAGAATTTAAGCAAATGTATTCACTCCAGCTCCAGAAGAGGCTCTTGCCAGCTAACTGGAACCAATTACAGCACAGAGAAGATGCACTTACTGCTGCACAGAAGTTGAGCAGATCCACTCCCAGCACAGCCAGGTGTTTGGAGCATGGCAGAGGATTATAT
This sequence comes from Acanthisitta chloris, assembly GCF_000695815.1. Lineage (NCBI taxonomy): Eukaryota > Metazoa > Chordata > Aves > Passeriformes > Acanthisittidae > Acanthisitta > Acanthisitta chloris. The sequence goes on along the minus strand of NW_008667080.1, from coordinate 31,993 downwards.
CCTGCTGCTGCTCATGTTTCCATGCCAGTGTTGCTGCCAGCCCTGCTGGGATCCCATCTCCAGCTCCTTTCTCCTCACCCAGGGCAACCTGTTGTCCCATGCTTTGGCTGCAAACTCACCAAGACTCTCACTAAGATCACAGACATTCTCTTCTATCCTTCATTCTATGTGTACCTTTTCCAGTACAGTACAGCCTTTTCCCAAGGCCTGTGGATTGGATTCTTTTCCCAAGGCCTGGGCTCTGGATTCTGGAAGTAAGCAATAAGTGTTTTGTTCCACAGCCAACAAGGATTCCCTAGTCATTGAAAACACCACAGTGCACACCTAAGTGTCACATTTACAAAGGTCTTTAAGGCATCTCGAGTAAGACCAGGCTCAAAACTGCTTTGGTTTGATTTGCTATCACAGCTTTACTGCACCTGATTTCCCAAGGCCTGGGCTCTGGATTCTGGAAGTAAGCAATAAGTGTTTTGTTCCACAGCCAACAAGGATTCCCTAGTCATTGAAAACACCACAGTGCACACCTAAGTGTCACATTTACAAAGGTCTTTAAGGCATCTCGAGTAAGACCAGGCTCAAAACTGCTTTGGTTTGATTTGCTATCACAGCTTTACTGCACCTGAGCTTGATGGTTTCTGCTGGAGACAAGTTATGACAGTACTGGATCATTTTCCCTAACACACAGAACATCTGCCCTCCAGTTTAGCCCATTTAAGCCCTTTTTAGGGCTTGAATTATCACAATAACTAGACAAAATTACAACTGTGGCCCAAATTGGGGATTTGTTGTTGGTTGTTTTAATTAAGAGAACAGCAGAATGATATCACTAAGTGCAAGCTCCAATTTGCTGCTAAATTAGCAATGGGCTTGGAAACATTTTCTCTCTTAATCCTTGGGGTACCAGAGGGTAGCAGAATCGAATTTCAGATCAAATCCCCAACCTGGAAAGCTGCTTTATGACACAGTTGCAGCCACGACCAATTTACTAACTTCCAGGTTGATAGAGCTCCAATGATAATTAGATTTACATAATGATTCAGCTCTCTGCTACCTAAACAAACTCTGGGAAGCTGCAGCAACTCCTGTTTCAGACAATTCTCTCCTCGCAGAAACTTCTGCCAACCACTTCAATAGGATTATCCAATTCCTTACCACTTCTCACCTCTGCCAATACATTCCTTCCCCCTTTGATACTTTCTCGGAGTTTAAACAGCACTGCATTTAAGGAGATAAAAATGCCAAGCAGGAGGGGATTTTAAATATAACCTCTTCGATTGCTTGAGGTTATCTAGGCAGAGAGAGCCCAAGGAAGCTGCAAGAGAACCTTCCTCCCCTGCTCTTCACCTCATTTCTCATTAAATTAAAAATGGATTGCCATTAATAATGTATGACAAGACAATGCAGAGCTGCTTTTGTTTCCAAAAGCAACTTAATTTAATGGGAAAATATTCCAGGGTTAAGGTATATAAATTCTGGAATAAATTACTTGAGGTAACATTGTTCTTGTGAGGGATTTTACAACCACAATTGTAGCTGAGGTTCTGCTCAATACACACTCAAGCAACTCAAAAAACAAAGCCCAACTGGACAGATGGAACCATGAAACTGAAATATTTAAAAGCAAATCTTGCTACTAGCCCAAGATGAGAACTATTTCATTGCTAATTAATGATCTAGGTCACAAACTGCTCTCTGCTGAGGCATATGACAGGACATTTGCCTTCCCTGAGCACAGTTGTGCAGGGCCTGCTCCATCTCACATTCCATGAAAAAAGGGGTTTTCTCCCAGAAGGACTCGGTGAATCACACACAAGGCAAAACCAGTCTGCAATTTCTGACTGACAAAACATATGTAAAAGCCTTTCAAGCCCTCCCCACATCAGACACTGCTCTGGCATGGTTCGAGCTGGCTGAAGGGCTGGTTTAAGCCATGCTACCACATGAAAGGAGCAGAAGTGCTGAGCAGGCTGCAGCACACACCTTCCAATCCCTGTCCAGGGGGACTCTGCCTTCCTGCACATTCTCCCATGCAAGAGCTACGCCCCAGGCTCTGCTTAAAATCCAACTCTATTGCCACTGCTGCACATCTCCTAATTAACCAGCTTAAAGGCCATTCACTCAGCTCTGTCTTGCTGCAGCTCCACCACAGTTCCTGCCCTGCTCAATCCCTTGGGATGGAACTCGTTTTTTTTGATGACCAACCCATGTGCTGCAGGAATATTACTGATCTTTTATAAGCAAACTGCAGAGGATATGTGTATATCATGGGAAGGAGAGGAGAAACCATTTTGGATCTAACCTGCAAGCACCTCACAGCAGGAGTGCAAGAGGATTCCACAAGAGGGACATAAAAGTTCCATAAGAACTCCATAAGAAGGACATGGAACTGTTGGAGCAAGTCCAGAGGAGGACACGAGGCTGAGCAAAACACTGGAGCACCTTCCCTACTAAGAAAGGCTGAGGACGTTGGGGCTGTTCAGCCTGGAGAAGAGAAGGTTGTGTGGAGACCTCAGAGCAACCTGCCAGGAGCTGTAGGGACTCCAGGGAAGCTGCAGAGGGACTTGGCTAGGAACTGGAGTGATAGGACATGGAGGAATGGGGAGAAACTGAAAGAGGGAAATGTAGGTTAGGTATCAGGAAGAAGTTTTTGCTGTGAGGGTGGTGAGACACTGTCCCAGGTTGCCCAGGGAGGCTGTGGCTGCCCCAACCCTGGCAGTGTTGACAGCCAGGTTGGCTAAAGCCTTGAGCAACCTGCTCTGGTGGGAGGTGTCCCTGCCCAGGGCAGAGGGATGGCACTGGATCCTCTCTAAGCTCCATTCCAACCCCTTCACATTCTATGATAGAGATGTGGAGACCAACCTCCTCTCACACTGGTGCATCACTTGGGATCTTCAGCTCCCACCCAAGCCTTTTGTTTCAAGGTGTCAAGCCAAACACAATGCTTGGTACAACAGTCAGCAGCAGCACAGCTACTGCTACAGACACCAAAGCAAGCACAGAGAATTGAGTGTCCTGCCTCCCCCTGCCAAAGCTGGGACCAGGCTGAGCCCTCAGGTGCTGTAGCTGTGCAGAGACAGCAGCATCCCATCCCCACAGCGTGGCATGTTCCATACCACTGCTGCAGTGCAGACTGACACATCCACAGTCAAACCCACACTGAAAACTTCAATCCCTTCTTATCTGAGTTTGTATTATAAAACCTACAAGTGTAAAACCACAATAGATGCTCAGATTTCAGCTAGACTAGACATGACACGCAAAGAGGAAGCTAAGGAGCCCCTACCTGACTCCAAATCCTGCATGGGACACGTGGCTTGTGTTTAAGTCATGAACAATAGCCTTCACTGGTGGAATCCCTGCCAGGAGGAGAAGAAATAGGTACTCCTCTGACTTACTGTTAGTGAACCCGAACTCTGCAGTAAAGAGGAACCAGCCCAAGAGCAGACACTGAACCAGATGACTAATTCCAGCACTCCCACACTGCCTTTCTTCCCCCAACAAACAGTCTGAGCAAGCTGCTGCTCAGCACAAGCTCATGCTTGTCCAGCACTGCTGTGCCCAAGGAGTGTCTGTGCAATCCACCTGCTCTGCTCAGCACTGGCAGTGCCTCAGCCACCTGCCCTGAGGGGATGAGCAGGCAAGGGAGGGAGCAGGTACTCAGAGGTGTTCCCCTCAGATGTCTCTCAGGCATGGCAAAAGAGACTGCAGTACAAAAAGAACAGCAACCTTAGTTAAATATTTACATTTCACAACTTAGCTGGGGAGAAATACATCATCAGCCTCACAGCTGCTCAGGGGCAGCTCATCCCTTGGACTTGTTTCCACCTGGATCAGGACTTGAAAACCTGTTTCACCAAGCCTAGAGAAAATGTAGGAAAAGTTACTAGGACAATAAAGTCCCAAGGGATGGAGAGCAGAGAGAAGAAAGCAAGCACAGTAATTAGCACACCCAAGTTTGTGCTTCTCCAGCCTTGGAGCAGATTCAGTAGCAGAGAGAGCACAGGGAGACTTAGGGAAAAGAGAAGGTGGTTGTGTACCTGACTGCTGGGAAGAGCTCTGCCACCCTTAAAACGCATGGGGAAGAGAGCAATGCTCTGTTCATTAAAGCTTGATGATGTAACTGTCCTGCCCAGGGGTGAGGGAGAGCCACAGCTCGGGATGTTCTGGGGTGGAAGGTGTCCAAGGCTGGAAGCAAAATCTGAGGAATGGGGCACAGTTCAAATGGCAACAGCACAGGCACATTTCACTGCAACCAGCTCAAAGCTCTCAGAGGTCACAGCTTCAGGCCCCCAAGGACAGCATCTACAGGAACAACTCCTTGCAAAGGATTTGAGCATCCCTGTGTCTGCAGCCAGAGATGGTACAGCACTCAAAACATTCCAAATGCTTCCCTCATCTGCCCATCCCTCTCTTTTCTGAGCTTCATTCCACATTGCCTCAAATCCCTTTTCTGACTTCACATCCAGAGTGATCCTCCTCTCCACTGTCACAGGAGCTGAAAAATGCCTTTCATCTATTAGCTCTGTGTGAGTCCAGACCACCAGAGCACTGCACCTAAAGGCTGCATAAAGCCACCTAGTGGGACTGCACAGTCCATCTCTGCAGCAGGAGTGATCCAACTCCAGGCATGCCTGTACCTCAGAGAGGTGGGAACTACATCAAGCACCCATCATGCAGCTGCCAAGCACTCAGCATCTGAATACACAGCCCTGCAAAGGCCTCTGGTTTGCTTTGTTCCCCAGCTGCAAAGCTGGCAATCTGCTGCTCTGTCCTTATATGAGACATCCATGACTTGACTCCCAGGAATACACTGTAATAACTCTGGCAATAATCCTGCCTCTGTCTCACCTTAGTCCCCTCATGGATGAAAGCTTTTAATTAAAATATCCCCCAAGACAGTTGCAAGGAGAGAAAGAGAGGAGAACTTGTCTGTCACTGCCTTCATTCCCCTTCCACCCTGGACAGACCTGGAGCTTTGCCTGTTTGGACACTGAAGTTTGCAGATGCTGTGGTTTAGGTACCTCCATGTTCTCTCAGTTCTACTCTTTCTAATCACATGAAGGCAGTTACACCTTCTTCCACACTCAACATCCAAGCACCTGCTTAGTAAAAGACATTGCTGATGTCCTCCTTGTGCAAAGCAGCAAACAGAGAGACAACTGACAACTCCAATTCCCAAAGCTGTCTGTGGAATCTCCTGGAGCTTGCACAAAGTGTCATGCCACGTTCTTCATTTACCTAACATACAATGTGTTCTGCCTCCTCAGAGATCAGCAACTGGGGACTGACAAGAAGTTGGGGCACACATCCCAGGTGGAGAAGAGCCTTGGAGAAGCCTGTGGGAAGCCTCACTGGCTCCAGCTGCATTCTGCAGGGACAATATTGCAGCGTGAAGGCATCTTTAAATGACCCTTTGTTTGCTCTCATATGAGAAGGCATTTGCAGCATCATTCCTCCTCTACTCAAGTGTGTCTTAAGCCACATCAAATGCCCCAAACCACAGAGCTCACCTTTCACTTCACCCTGCTATTCACACCTCTCATTGCTCTACTTTGCCATGTTCCTCCCCTCAACTGCTTTCTCAAGTTCTCATCCTTTCATCTTTCCTGCTCTCCACCTCATTCCCACTCACATCTTTCACTGCCCTGCTGTTTTTTCAGCCCTTCCACAACCTCTTATCCATATTCTTCTTCCTATTCCTTCATTATCATCAAATGTCCTGTGCCCTTTCCCAAATGTTGCTTTGCAAGAAACTTTTACCCTGACACAATAAAAATATCAATCTTTAGTTTTCAAGCAAATCTTGCAAATGTGAAACTGATGGAGAAAGGCTGGAGAAAGCTGAGGAATGCTGCTTGGGATTGGGTTTTAACTATGTCCTTCTGCTGTCCCTAAATCAATATTTCATGCCAACAGCTTTGCTGGACAAATGAAATGCTAACAATATCCAAACTTCTATCAAGAACACAAACCTCCTGACACCAGAACCTCCCCAAGAACACCTGCCCAAGTACAGGATTTGATCTCCCAGGTGATTTATCCAGAGATGGGACACACAGTTATGCTGCAAAGAGATTTATTGCTTTGATCTCTGAAAAAATGGCTATGCTAAGCATCCCTTCTCCAGGCACAACCCAGGTGACAGTCCCTGCCCTGCTCTGCAGCAAGGCTGGAAGCTGGAGAGGTGAAAGAGATGCAGTTCCATCAGCTGGGACTGCTGAAGGGCAGACAACACATGGTGCTGGCACAGTGGGAGACACAAGATTGGCTGCAGGAGGAGCAGGAGGCAGCTCAGTGTCTCACACACAACACAGACAGCTCTGCAGGGTAGGGAGAAGACTGGGAGAGCAAACACTGGAGTAGTATTCTTGGCATTAAACCTGGATTTGAAGGTAACCAGCATCACACAGATCATCTCAGGTTGGGCACTCACCTTTAGAGAAGGCTTGAAGATAATGGAGCTTTTGGCAGGTAAATACATGAAAGCTAAGAAGGAGCTACACTAGCAGCTCAGGAATGACTCAGAACAGCTAGGGAGGAACCTGCTGATACCTGGAATGTCACCATCACAGCCTTGGGAAGGGCTGGAGCTGCACAGGAAAGTCAGGCAGCTCAGCAAAGTGGAGAAAAACACAGCAGTATGGAGAGGAGTGTGCAGAGCCCTCTGGAAGAGACTCTGCTCTGCTCCCAGCACTGGGAGGACTCTGTTACTTGCAAACACAACTGGCTGAACATCCCAAACAGATGTGGTACGAGGGCTGAGGCACATTGGAGCCTGTGCTTCACACAAGGTACTGACAGACAGAAGGGGAACAAAGAAAAAACCAACATGAGAGAAACCCAACTTGCAGAATCTCCCCCAAAACAGCTGAAGCTTCTCTTTGTCCAGGGTTAGTCTTATCTTTGCCTGCAGGGAGATGATTTGGTCAGTCCCACTTCTCTATCTGCAACTTCTCCTCCATTTCAGCATTATAAACACATGAATATTCTGTTTGGTGAGGCTTGAAGTAATAATCATGAAAACTGTCATTCAGTGTCTTTCATCATGACATTCAGTCTGCATTGAGAAGGACAAGATGTCTGAGATCTCTGGGACAGAGGGACATTCTGCTGTTCCTGGGGATTGTTTGGGTTTAAAACATTGCAGAAGGGGATAATGCATGGAAATGTGTATCTGACATTATATAACACAGTAAGAAATGCTGCTCTTGCTTCTACCCCCAAGAAAAGCCTCCAAGCTTCAACTCATCTTCTGATGTTCCAAGGTAAGATCAGTGAACCCACTCTCAGAAAAATACACAAACAAAACATAGGATGCATTTTCAGCCCAGTCTTTTAATGAAAAAATCACTGTTTTTGTTAAAACCTGGACAAAAATGCTTCCTGTTTAAAAATATTCTGTATTCTCTCAAAGTTCTCCTTCTGAGATTTTTTTTAACCACCACTGAAAGCTTTTTAACACAGCACAGAGTTAAATGAGAATAAAATGGCTGTTTTGAACATGAAGGAGATTACACTTTTTCTCCAACAGAAAGAGAAGATGAAAGACAAATCTCATTTTCTCTCATTAAAATCCATTGATGCACAGATTTTTGGTAATTGCTTTCCTTGTGGGTATAATCGAAATGTTTTAAACTATAATAAACCTATGAAGAGCCACAAGAAAAGAAAAGAAGTTTGGGAAGGAGCTTGGGGAATCTTTTAGCAAGTTTTTCATTAGCTTTGCATGGAGAACATCATGTGATAAGTCTCTGTGTGTGAACATGAAAGGGAACCAGCCAGGGAACATGAAAAGTGTCATGGTCAGGGGAAAAGGACACACAGAGAAGGATATTCCTGCCCTGCTCTCCAGGCCCAACATCCAGAATTCCTAATACTCCATCCTGGGAGTATTCTAGGCCAGGCTGGATGGGGCTTGGAGCAACTTGGACTAGTGGAAGGTGTCCCTGCCCATGGCAGGGATGGAATGGGATAAACTTTGAGGTCCTTTTCAATCCAAACCAGTCTGGGATTCTCTGATTGCTTTGGTGGGAAAGGGAATCAGAGAAGTTGTTAAACACATGTAGAAGAATAACGAGTTGAGGGATGTACCAAAAAATTCTCTGGGAAATAACCACCAAGGTGCCTCTTGGTGTGTTCAGTGTGATTCTCCCAGAGCCAGGAGAGCACAGCCAAAGCTGCTTTGCACTTCAAGGCTTGGGGGCCCTCGGCCTCCAAACCAGCTCTGCTTCACACACAGCACTGAGGCTGCAGATTGTCCCCACCAGGCAGAAAAGTTGCTTCCTCATTAAGTTCCAAGAATGTAATGAGCACCCAAGGTGTAAAAGCAGCAGTTAAAAGGCAAACCCCAGTCTCTGCTGTCTCCACGAAGTAACATTTAGAGACATCCAGAAATCCACAGGTCACTAAAATTAAACACAAACAGGAAAAATAGATGGAAAGCATTTTCTCAGCAATTGCAATGAAATGAGGTTTTCATGTGCTTCTTTGTCTTCATGCTCAGAGTTCTGCAGCAGGGCTGGTTTTCACTGGAAGCACAGCCTGATGCAGTCTGTACTCACACAATGTAGTAGCTGATCATCTGGTTATGCTTTATACACATTTTAACATACACTGGACATATTTCACCCAGCAAAAGTCTGGTATTTACAGCTATTACATCTCATTTCCTCCTGGATGTTGCTTCTTTGTCTTCATGCTCAGAGTTCTGCAGCAGGGCTGGTTTTCACTGGAAGCACAGCCTGATGCAGTCTGTACTCACACAATGTAGTAGCTGATCATCTGGTTATGCTTTATACACATTTTAACATACACTGGACATATTTCACCCAGCAAAAGTCTGGTATTTACAGCTATTACATCTCATTTCCTCCTGGATGTTTCTTATTACAGAATCACAGAATGGTTTGGGTTGGAAGGACCTTAAAATTCATCTCATCCCACCCTCTGCCATGGGCAGGAACACCTTCCACGAGCCCAGGTTGCTCCAAGCCCCATCCAACCTGGCCTGGAACACTCCCAGGAAAGAAGCAACCACAACTTCTCTGGGCAACCTGTGCCAGTGTCTCAGCACTCCTTCCTAATATCCAATCTAGACCTACTGTCAGTGTGAAGCCATTCCCCCTTGTCCTGCCACTCCAGGCCCCTCTGGAGCCTCTCTCCATCCTTCTTGTAGCTCCTTCACGTCCTGAAAGGACTTAATGGTAACTGCTTAAACCACTAGAGCTCAGTTCAACAACACTAAGTACACAAGTGGTTTTCCAAGACCCTCCTACAGGCACAAGATGAAGAATCCCTAAGGATGCTCCACTGCTGCCTGTCTTGTGGCAGCTAAAAGAGCAAAGAGGTTGCAGAGCTATTTAAAAGCACATCTCACTGACACTCTGAAACTACAGGTTGTTAGCAGAGCTTGAAAGGATGATGCTGTTGGGGGAAAAAGGAAACACACTGGGAAACAATAATGTGGAGTCACTTGTGCCTATTTGTCCAGTCACAGGTGAACCCTCCAACCCAACACCTCAGATTCCTCCCAAGAAGGAACAAGCTGTCCCTTTTAAGTCTCAACAATCCACATGTGCCTTTTAAGATGTCTTAGGACTCAATTTCTGTCAGAGGAATGGAGGGGGGAAAAAAATGACTATGTTTAAGTCAAGGCTATAAAAAGCACGGTGAGTGCCAGACTCCTGGGTGACAAGTGTGGTGCAGCAGGTGACTCATGCCCTGGCACAGGCAGCCTGTAATTTGCTGCAAAGAAGTTACCATAATCAATATTTACAGGTGAGTACTTTTATAAAAAGAGTATACCTTTTGCCACAGTAAGGATGAGAAGTTTGCTCTCAAAATAGAAATAAAAGCATCGGATTAAGAGTGTTGTGTCTTCAAAATAAATGTATCTTCAAACCTGCAGATGCAGATTGGCATTTACTGGGGGAAATTAAAAGGTAACAAAACCTCAGAGTGGAGGAGTCATGTGGAATCACACGACATCCTAGGTTGGAAGGGACCCATAGGGATCATCAGTCCAACTCCTGACCCTGCACAGACACCCCAACAATCCACCCTGTGCCTGAGAGCATTGGCCAAACACTCCTGGAGCTCTGTCAGCCTTGGGGCTGTGACCACTGCCCTGGGAGCTGTTCAGTGCCCAAACACCTCTGGGGGAAGAGCCTTGTCCTGATATCCAACCTAAACCTCCCCTGACACAACTTCAGGCCATTGCCTTGGGTTGTGTCACTGGTCCCAGAGAGCAGAGATCAGACCTGCCCCTCATGGGGAGCTGCAGACTCTGATGAGCTCTGCCCTCAGTCTGCTCTTCTTCTCCAGCTAAAGAACCTCAGTCACTCCTCACATGGCTCTATTCCCCTCTAAGCCCTTCATAGCCTCTTCTGGACACACTAACAGCATATTTGCTTTGTGGTTTTGGTTGTTCAGTTAGTCCTACCACAGTTGGGAAACCAAGTGCAGTTATCAATCAATACTACCCCAGAAGTGGCCAGAAGCTCTGGCCAGAACCTGCAGGGACACATCCAAGCCCTGGGTCAGAGCTGCTCTCCAAAGCACCCCAGAATTCTCCCACAAGCACCACCATCCTCACCCATGGGGTGCTCACCCCATCAGAGAGGCATTATGAAACTTGTTTATGAAGCTCTCCAACATGGACCCTGTTATTATGCAACTGTTAAACATGGTCATGTTTTCAGCATGAAAACAAACACTGCAAACAACTCCTCAGGGATGAGGTTTGGGAAGCACCAGATAGATTTCAAGCACATGAGTTGATTACTTGGATGTTTCTGACAATTTCATGCTCTAAGGGCTGTGAGAGTGAAGCAGAGCTGGTGCCAAAGGTGGTGCCTCAGATCTGCAGGGGCACTGAGATTCTCTTTCTCTGTGTCCTGTTAGCTGGAAAATATAGAATAACTTGACAAAGAAAATTTGGGGAAAAAATCGCAATAAACTTTGTAGAAATTAAGATCTTCTAAAATACAGAATATTTAAGCTCTGCTCATTGTACCACAATGACACATAACTATTTCTCAGGCTTCTGCTGCTCACTGCAGGCTCTCCAGATGATCAGCTTTGGTTATGGATTTGCTCCAAATATATGACATAAATGTATCACCTGGATTTACCTACAGAAATGCTGCTATTTCCAACTACATCAAGACCATCCCCATCATTTTAAATCACTACAGCAAAGCTCACAGACGTGTCTTTTCCAGCTCAAACAGGACTCCTAGCTGATTTAATTCCAGCTCTGTCAGTGCCAAACACCCAGCAATCCAGAACTAGTAAATTGTGTGTCCAATTATCACTCACACAGTTCAAGGGGCTGCATTTAAATGAAGATTATGAAAATGAAATGGACTTGAAATGCATTTTGAGGAGTGAGCAGGGAAAGGGAGAGTTGCTCAGGGAAAGGGAGAGTTGCTCAGGGAAAGGGAGAGTTGCTCAGGGAAAGTCCTTCTGAAAATATTAAGTCTTACTAAGAGTAGTTTTCATAAAGGTTTCAAGATGAACATTGTTTTCTTGTTGCCCCTCACTCACACCCCATGACAAAGGAACCTACAACAAGCAAAAAAAGGCCAAACACTGAGAAACAAAGATCTGGAGTAAGAATGGCTTTGTGCTTAAGCAGGGTGAGAAGAAAGGGAAGAAAACTTAAGGGGGGGAAGAAAAAAAGGGGAGGAAAAAAACAGAGAAAAGAAAGAAGCAAACCCAACCCAAGCAATAGTGAAAATTAAAAGCCTTAGAACAAACTTCCCTGCAAAGAGGGAGAAGCCTCTGCAGAAAGCAAACCCTGGGCATGCTGAAACACCAGAGTTATGGAAAAATGCAACGGGGCAGGTTCACTGTGCAAACCTCACACCCTGTGAACCTGCACATCCACATGCCTCTTCCTTCCTTGTCACTTCTGTGGCAAGTTCCCTCTCCGAGAGCACAGACTGACCAAAACATCACCCTCTGGTCACAGCTGTGGAGCTGCTGCCTTCAGATTTCTGTATTGCCCAGAGAAGCTGTGGCTGCTCCATCCCTGGAGTGATCCAGGCCAGGCCGGATAGGGTTGGAGCAGCCTGGGCTGGTGGAAGGTGTCCCTGCCCATGGCAGGGGGTGGAATGAGATGGTCTTTGAGGTCCCTTCTGACCCAAACCACTCTGGGATGCTGTAATACAGTACCTCGTTCCAACAGGATGATAAACCTGGTGGTATTTTCATGCTTCATCTGGTCAGCAGCCACTGCCTTTTCAGAAACAAATCTAACTGAACCAAGCCTTAAAACCCTTTCCCAGTGTGAGGCAACAAGGGCAGCAGGAGTGATTTCAGCACCCCTGAGTGACCAGGGCTCTGCTTCACTGCACAGCACAAGGTTCATTGTGAATAAACCATGTGCAGCAAACTGAAACATGGTGTAGCAACACCACTTATTTCAAGCTTAGAATATAACATTGAACAGGTGAGATCAGTTCAAAGAAATCCATTCACCAAACCAGGGCCAAAAAAAAATAACATTTCCAAATACATCTTCAGGCAGAAGTTGCAAACAAGCAAGTCATGTTCCCTGGTAATGTCAATGCCAGTGCCCAATCCCCAATTGATTTCACAGCATATTGCTTCCACTGCAGAAAAGGCACAGAAATATTTATTGCAGAGAAGGTCAAATAAAAATCTCCTGGCATGATTCTACTGTCACAGCCAGGAGGAAGACAAGGGAAGGAAAAATGGTGATAAATATTCCTGATTTAAGTTCTCATATAACACAAACCTGATGGATTCGATGCATTCAGCAGTATAACCTGTCTCTAAACAACATCAGCTCCAAGAACACTCCCAGAGCAACAGAGCTAACGTTTGCAGTGTTTGAGGCTGAACGATGGTTCTTTCACTTCAAAGCCACTACAAGAGTTGAATTGAGGCTGTGGCCTCAGTGCAGCAGTGAAGTCTGTGCTGCCAGAACAATGCACAAGAGCCCAGCTCAGCTCCCAGAGAAAGCTCTGCAGTCCCAGGGCTGGCACCAGCCCCTTGGGCACTCCAGTTGTGCCAGGCAGTGTTTTTCCTCAGGAAGAAGATGCACAAAGAAATGCACAGAAACCTATAGACAAAAGTGAACATCATGCAGCAGCTTTGCTTGGCTTCAGTCATGCTACACTGGCACAGGACTTGGCTTTTATCTTCACTAGAACATTTAAAGCAGAGTAATGCAAATATTATCCTTGATGTGACTGATTGGAACACAATAATCATTGATTCAGCCACAGATTTCTTCTCAAATTAAAACCTGTAAGGATTTCCTGTCAAGTGATGCAGCACTTTATTTAGTCCTTTCAGGTAGGCTAACTATGAGCACTACAAGACTGAGTCTCCAGACTGTGACTACTTTTCTATCACATTTCTGATCATAATCAAACAGATCTGAGTTCCTGGTTTGCTCCTCCAGAAGTTATTGTTTCCATAAGAACTCACCCTCTTTGGTTTTCATGCTAAACTTACTCATATCCATAATGAAAGCAAAGCCCATAGCTAAGGATGGAAAATTCCACTTTTTCTTGTGACTTCATCTAGAACAAATCTAAAACATACAAAGGCTTTGGAAATAATAGACTCAACCAAATATATTAGTATTCTTACTATTACTATCATTGTTATTCAATAATAATTTATAGAATCCTATTAATATTTGAGCCAACAACCACCTCCTCCTTCAAAATTCCTCCTGTGTCACAGTGAACTTCAAAAAACTATATAGACTTTCAAATTGATTCCTGTAATATTCCTTATGTTTTTATCATTGTTGAATATCATAACACTCCTACAGATAAAAGGAAACAGAGGGAGAAGAAAGGCAGGGAGGAAGAATTGCTTCAAAAATATAATCTAGAGCTTGCAAAAAGGAGGAAACTTTGCTCTTCTCCCAATGCTTTACAGAAAGGCTGTGAAACCAAGAAATATATACACTCTGTGCATTCCAATAGCAGCTGAAATGCTGTTTCAACATAAGCCAAGTGGAAAAAGAAAAAAAAACCAATGAAGTTCTTAAAAAAATAAACCCATTGCATATTACTAGAGACTAATTTCATTTCATATTTGCCTTGGAGTCACAGCTCCTGCATGATGTGGCATCTGAGCACACAGATGGATTGTTTCAGTGCTCTCCAGCATCCTGTGTCCCCCCACGTTCTCCCTTGCACATTGTTCTTCAGACTTGCAGCTAATCAAAAGAAATTTCTAAGATCTTTACTTCCATTTTTAGTGCTGGCCTAGTTAAACAAACAAAGGGAACCCAGCTAGGGGAAGACAAGCTTCTCTTTTATTTTCAAAGAGTAAAGGCAAAGAATCTCTCTGTTCCTGCCTTGATCAGATTATTGAGGCAAACAGGCTCTTCAAGAGCTGTTAGCAATGCACTCGGCCTGGTGGGATGTGTGCAAGGAAAGCAGCTGGGGGAGAAGAGCCAGCCTGAAGCTGGAATGGACTTGAGGTAGCAGCATCAAACCACACTGCCAGTCATGGCACTCTGGGGCAGCACTAGAAGAGCCAGCCTGAAGCTGGAATGGATTTGAGGCAGCAGCATCAAACCACACTGCCAGTCGTGGCACTCTGGGGCAGCACAGGTGGGACACGTCCCATGCCTGAACTTCTGGGCTCCTGCCCAGCTCAGTCTGGTTGGATTCAGTTAAACTCTGAGTGTGTGTGCCCTCCTGAGCGAGCAGGTCCCTGTCAGACTCTCACATTGTATCCATTAAGTCCACAAACTGCAATTTGCAAAGGCAGAAGAGGGAATTTCAGAGCCCTTTGTTACTCAGGTCACACCAATCAATTCTCCCAGAGACCAAGGATGAATGGCTGATAACAAACCCTGACAGATCACATGGAGACCTGACTGACCTGGAGCAAGTGAAGCCTTTGAGGAAAGGAATTCATCACCAGGACCTACCCCAGGAGATAAGTAAAGACCTAACTCTGCCTGGATTTCCACTGTCCTCAATCTTCCTCCCAAGGACTAACTTGCTTTATGCCAATGTACACCCAAGATGACTGAAACGAAGACTGAGTGACAACTTAAAAGAGAAGACAAAAAGTTATGTACTGCATCAATAATTACAGACTCCATGACCATGGGATGTCACCTGGCTCAACACCATAGTGGGCTCAGGTACACTGTGTTAGAAACTGTCTATAAAGCAGTCACAGAATATCCTGAGTTGGATGGGACCCACAAGGATCTAACTCCTAACTCCTGGCCCTGCACAGAACATTCCCAAGAAATCTTGCATCCTAACTCTTGGGCAGACTTGGTTTCACAATGACAGCTAGAGGTTTCTCCTGTTTTGGAAGAGCCCAAAGCTCAGGCCTCCAGAGAGCTGATTTGCTGAGCTCTTTCCCAGGTCCCAGATCTGAGCTGATTTGCTGAGCTCTTTCCCAGGCTCCTAAACTGCAGAGCAAGAGGAGATGCTGTGTGTTCTCAGCTAACCCCCAAGTGACAGCCCCAAACACTGCCAGGTGTCTGCTTTGCAGGCAGCACTGCCAGCCAAGTCAAGGACTGTCATCATGTCCTTCCTACGCTGCAAATCGTTGGGAACTGGAGAAAATAAACCCATGGACATCCAAATCTATCAGGAGTGAAGGGACAGGGGGGAAATGAGGTTACAATCCCAGTTCCACTGAGGACAGGACTTTCTCTCCTGGCACCCACAGCTCTACTGCAGCTGTCCCCACCCCTTGTGCTTTCTGCTCCAACTTCAGTGGCCTAACAAATGCATTAATTACAATTTTAAATCAACCTGCACTTGAAGGAGGAGCAGGGAGGGGGGGAGAAAAACTGCTGTGGCAGGTACCCTTGGCAGCAGCCTTAAAGGACAGGCATTTACAATTCTCTGATCATTTGGACAAGGCAGCTTTCCTCCTCTGAAGCATTTCTGTCCTCTGCACATTGCAGCTTATCCCATGTGCTCAGCACTTCTATTTATACAGACGTGACTCACCTTACAAGTGCCTCAGACAAGGTACCTCGTCCACCTTCTCCTCAAAAACCAACAACAACAAAGGCAAAACATGGTGAAAATAAACTCTTTTTTTCCTAGAGTTCAAGCTGAAATGTTGACAAGGCTGTAAAGACAGCGATATCCAAGGTCTGGAGTGCTCACAACTGACGTGGGAGTCTCGGGTGAGCACAGAGGGGAACTACTAGACCAGAAACTGTCATCCTGATTGCACATGACACTGCCATATGCCCAGCCCAGCAACAGCAGCAGGAGTGAGAAGCTCCAAGAGCTCATCTGCATGGGGAACATCATTTCCAAAGGTGTCTCCAACGGTCACACATGGCAAACAGTCATTTTTTTTACTGTAGTCCCTTAAGTGCATTGTTACGTTGCTTTCATTGTTAGATTGAGGACACTCCTTTAAAATAGGAAAACTCAGATGGAGGCAGTGGAGCTTGGCTGGGAGGTTAGGTAGACATGTCCCAAGAGATGTCTCGTCTAGAGTCTGGGAAAAAACAGCTCTAATCTCCTCTGGTACTTCTCCGACTGGAAAAGAGAAGCACTTTGCAGATGGTGTTCCTGAGGGGGTGTGGGAGGCAGGGAAAAAGAACTTCTCCAGATTCACTCTTTCTACAATGCCTAAAGGTAAAAGGAATCAGATTTCTCTCACGTCCTCCAATGCTACTTTTTGTTTTCTTAATTTAACTCACTCCTTGGTTGCTTCCTTCTCTCAGTTCCTGGAGCCCCATCTACATGCTCCCATTCCACCTCATCCCCTTCAGCTAGGCAACACCATTCCAAGCCTGCAGCCACCTCATCACCAAAGACATCCAAGTCTTCACTTCCCAGTCTTCAAAGCCAGGCTGGATGAGGCCTGGAGCCACCTGCTCTGGTGGGAGGTGTCCCTGCCCAGGGCAGGGGGTTGGGACTGCATGACCTGTAAGGTCCATTCCAACCCTTAAATTCTATGATTCCCAACAGCTCTTTCTTCATAAGAGCTCCTCATCAACAGTACCAGGAAGGGATTTGGTCTCTTCTCATCTGTCTAACAAGGCTGGAACAGACTCACAGGAACCAAAGTGAACATTCCAATTTAAATCTGTGTCCTTCCTCCCACAGCTGATTGCTTGTGGGCTCAGCTTCAAGGACCTACATCAAAACTGAGAGTCAGGGAAAGTTATAATGGCCTAGGAACAACTTACAGGTTTATTACCAGTAAGGCTGATGAGATAAACACCATCACTTCCCACCAGAAAGCAGAAGGCAATTCTGACAGAAACAAGCTGAAAACTTCCTCATCCTGTCCTCTAGCACATCCCAACTCTGTCACTTAACTGCAGATGATGCATCACCCACACCAATGGCTTTTGTTTAGAACCATTCAGTGCTAGCTACACGATGGGACCCACACCAATGGCTTTTGTTTAGAACTATTCAGTGCTAGCTACACGATTGGAAAAACTCCCTTGTTCTAATATGGAAATATATTTTGCTTTTTTGTTTGTTTTAAAGCTCAATTTCTTCTCTTCTGCTGACCTAATGCCCCAGTTGGCAACACTTAAGAACCTCCACTCGGCAGGGCTGAGCTGTCCTTCCCAAATTCCTCAGCTGGAAGTAATCCTATGTGAACCAGAGAAGGGAAATGCAGCTTGTCCTTGAGTGCAGCCCTGGAGTGTCACATTCCTCAGGGAGAGCCACAGGGAGATGCTCAGCAGGGATCACACAGGTCTGTGTGCAGCTCAGTGTGTGCTGAAGAGCTGCTGGGAAGGGCCAAGACAAATGCCCTCAAAGAAACCATTTCTCCTGGTCCCTGTGTTGTGTTGTAGGATAGAGTTTTCTTGGATGCTGAA
Organism: Acanthisitta chloris; assembly: GCF_000695815.1. Classification (NCBI taxonomy): domain Eukaryota; kingdom Metazoa; phylum Chordata; class Aves; order Passeriformes; family Acanthisittidae; genus Acanthisitta; species Acanthisitta chloris. The sequence goes on along the minus strand of NW_008667080.1, from coordinate 14,166 downwards.
ATTCCACCGTCAGCCTACCCTGGAAGCATCCAAGCCCAGCTCTCCTCTCTCAGCCCTGTCAAGTGCTGGTAGAATTTTAAGGGTGTTCAGCCACAGTTACATCATAGGTCAATGCAATGTGGACACCAAAGCAACCCAGA
>NW_008667080.1:10097-13726 GCF_000695815.1 Acanthisitta chloris | reverse complement strand
GGTGAGACACTGTCCCAGGTTGCCCAGGGAGGCTGTGGCTGCCCCAACCCTGGCAGTGTTCACAGCCAGGTTGGCTAAAGCCTTGAGTAACCTGCTCTGGTGGGAGGTGTCCCTGCCCAGGGCAGGGGGCTGGGGCTGGATCATCTCTCAGCTCCATTCCAACTTCTAAAATTCTATGATTCTATGACTCACAGCAACAGGACAGAAATCCTGCCCAGCAACTCTGCCTCCTGTCCTTTGCAGCAGGATGGAGTGGAATTAAAGCTCTGCTATCCCCAGAGTTATTAAGGAAGCAGGAGGTGCTGCAGCTACCTGCAGGCTCAGTGAGAGCACAGGACAACTGGTTTGGTATAGAAAGTGCACAGGATGACCTTGAATTTCCTCCTGAGGTGCAGAACCCATTTCAGTATTCCTCACCTCACATTTGGTCTGACACCTCCAGTGCCATCACTGAGATGTCCTTATTGCATTGGTTTCAATGGGCAAATCCTCTGAATGGAAACTGAATCAGGGCAGAGGCTGCTGAGCAGAGTTTTTGCTTTGCTGCTGCCTAATTAGATGATGCTGACTAATCCTCTGCATTACTTGACAGTGAAAGGAACCCCGCAGGAATGTTAGGATGGGTTTTAAAGAGCTAAAAGCCATGAATGATTTCCTTTTACAGAGAGTATTTCTCTTGCACAAGTTGCTTCCATCAAGTGCTCCTTTCTGAGATTCTGTTCCCCACAAAATGTCTCTGTGGCCTACAGCGTTACAAGTTCAAAGAACAGCACAAGGCAACAGAAAAGATGAAGAGAAAAAGAGCTGGATGCATTGCCCTGAAAAAATTTCCCATATTGAAGCAACTACAATGAGAAATGATTTGCAGGACTGACCTCTTGACTCACCATTAAGTAAATAAGGGCTATAAATCTTTGTTCTCCTCTTGCAAAAATGTAGACCTGTGGCTAATGTAACCATAATGCAGCCCCTGAACGATGCACTAAGAACAGCTCGTGGGTTTGCAGTGCACAAACAGCCCCTGCAGAGCTCAACCTCACACTGGTAAGGTCCTGGTGGACTGAGAGAGCCTAAACAGACTTCAAACTGCCAGAAATTTACATCTAAAATGTTCTAATTACTTTGGTTTCCTCAGAGATTCTGCTAAACCACAGCTGCAAGAGGCATAAGTTGAAAGGAAAAAGGGCCCAGATGGAAATAGTCAAGAATAGGAAATTTTTATAATCAATCTTTTTTGAAGCTTTAACAGGATGACATCATCAGCTACCTCATTACCTGGGCTGGTTCCTACCCAAGGCTCAAACCTTTTTTTCTCCAGGCTTAACTTGGTAAGAGATGATCAATAGGAAACAACAGTGCCACTGGAAAGAGGAAAGAGTGGAAAAACAATGGAAGCTCAGTCAGGCTCTGGTTAGGAACTAAGTGCTCCAGAGTCATGTGGAGTATGTAAAGCATTCTCCATTTTCATGGAATCACAGAATATCCTGAGTTGGAAGGGACTCACAAGGATCCTCAGTCCAACTCCTGTCCCTGCCCAGGACACCCCAACAATGCACCCTGTGCCTGAGAGCATTGGCCAAACACTCCTGGAGCTCTGTCAGCCTTGGGGCTGTGCCCACTGCCCTAGGGAGCTGTTCAGTGCCCAAACACCTCTGGGGGAAGAGTCTCATCCTGATATCCAACCTAACTCTCCTCTGACATAGCTCCAGTTATTCCCTTGGGTCCTACTCTGGGCCCAGAGATCAGTCCCTGTCCCAGCACTGCCCCTCATGAGGAGCTGCAGACCCTGATGATCTCTGTCCTCAGTCTCCTCTGCTCCAGCTGAACAGACCAAGTGCCCCTCTAGACCCTTCCCCTTCATCATGTCCTTCCTTTGAACTCTAACAGCTTTACATCTTTCTTCTATTGTGGTGCCCAAAACTGTCCCCAGGACTCCAGGTGAGACCACATCAGCACAGAGCAGAGCAGGATGTGTTATCAGTCAAGGGAAAACAAAGACAATTTGTAACTGGTGTGTTTTCAATAAAATCTAAAGTCTAACAACCTCAATACTCCAATGCTTTACCTTTCATGATGCTGATTTCCCCAAATCATTTAAAGGTAGACAGCCTAACCTCTTCTGTGACATGAATTACAGATCAAAACCACTCCCCACTGCCAGTCCTGGATGTGAAGTCTGAAGAACAGTCAACATCCTTCTGGTGATGGTAACTGGGAGAAATCCAACCATCTACAGCTTATGCCTCACATACCATATCAGACCCACATCACCTGCAAGTTAAAAACCAACTGCTACGTGGGGTTTGTTCTTTAGGTTCCTGTATGTGCCTCTTGAGCTGTATTAAAAAATATCTCCTAGGACAGGGTAGTTTTCAATCACAGCTTTATCCTTCAAAATCACTCAACACAAACACCCTTCTGCCCAACAGAGAGGCTGTACAAGGTCAGATATGCTCCTTACTTCAGTGACAACAGCAGGTTAACACAACTGCCTGTCTCAATTCCTTACCCACAGCTAACCCCCTGGAGCAGCACAAGGGCTGCAGCTCTCACTCACCCAGGACAGACCTCAGCCTCAGCTGAACATGCAACTTGGCTCAACAATTCCCTGTTGCCAATGCAGAGATTGAGGTTAGAGCTGGAGGAGAGAACAGCAGGAAAAAGACAGTTGGGTTGACAGAGCTCCCAGGTTTGTGAAAGGCAAAAAAGAAACCTCTTGTACTTACACTGCACTTGGTCAGGAAACAGAATGGCTAAACTCAGGAGCACACTGCTCTTCTCAAAGTACATCAGCTCTCCAAACAAATTCCTGGGTGTACCTGCAACTAAGCCCCTCCACCTTTTAACAGCTCGGTTTATATTGGCAGATGATTTTACAAGCAGCTACTGCAATAATGCTTCAAAAAAATGTAATGCACATTCCTGCATAGGATTAAAGTAACACCTAGTTCCCATCCAGGCCATACATGCAGGTATGTGCAGCAGTAGCTGACCCCAAGGAAGTGTGCAGGCATTCATTAAATCAGTACCTAAATGCAGGAAGATGCACTGCTGGAAATAACTTTTGCTCAAGGACAACTGGTGAAGTTGTTTTAATGTAATTAATTCAGTAGCGTTCAGAATAATACAAAGAAAATTGGCATAAAGCAGCAATTCCTATGAAGGACAACAAGAAAACAAGGACTGTGCATGAACAAAACCATTACACAGCTGGTGGTAGCTGTGCTGGGAGAACAAATTGCACAAAGGAGATATATCCTCTCAAAGTCAGGGCCCAAAATGCAACTCCAGGGGGGGAAAAGAAAGGAATTCAGGAAGTTCAGTGTTAGCTGTTTGCCATTTTAGTAAACAGCAGGTTTACTCCTTGGTATTTGGATAATGTGACAACATTTAGGATGAATTGGTAAAAGGACTGGAACATCTTTCCCCTATGGTGCCCTCAACATAAGAAGGACATGGAACTGTTGGAGCAAGTCCAGAGGAGGTCATGAAGTTGATCAGAGGACTGGAGCTCCTTCCCTACAAGGACAGGCTGAGAGACTTGAGGCTGTTCAGCCTGGAGAAGAGAAGGTTGTGTGGAGACCTCAGAGCAACCTGCCAGGAGCTGAAGGGGCTCCAGGGAAGATGCA
>NW_008667080.1:0-9999 GCF_000695815.1 Acanthisitta chloris | reverse complement strand
GCTGTGAGGGTGGTGAGACACTGGCACAGGTTGCCCAGAGAGGCTGTGGCTGCCCCAAGCCTGGCAGTGTTCACAGCCAGATATGGAAAGAGCCTTGAGCAACCTTCTGTGGTGGGAGGTGTCCCTGCCCAGGGCAGGGGGTTGGGGCTGGATCATCTCTAAGCTCCATTCCAACCCCTAAAATTCTATGAACTTCAGTTGGTCTCCAATAAACAGGAGTGAAAAATACCTGAGCCTCTCATGTTACAGACCAAGTTCAACCATCTCACACACAGTTTCCTTCCAAGGAACCTTGTCCCTGCATTACCCACCGTGGCATACAGGCACAAAATGCAGAGCAGCAGCCAGGGAGGATAAAACCCCTCACAATATATTTCAGGCCCAACAAAACAGATTTAATCATTTTCTGCACTTTTCCTTGCAAACAGCATGTGACCTATTTTAGGCCTCGCTCTGAGCTGACTATAATTAACTGTAATTTGTACAGATTTCAATTTAATACATGAACTGCCTTGCTTTAAAAAAAATAAAAATTAAAGCAGGGCAATTTCCGAAGTTAAAAAAACTCAGAAACCCATTTTTAAGTTAGAATATCAGACAAAAATACATTGTGTATCAGGTCTATCCAATATCCTTTCCAACACGACTCGGAGGTAAATATTTCAGAGGTTTTTATGTTGTCTCAGTCTTAGCACAAGGGCAAAATGTGATTTCATAGCCTGAAAAAGTCAATTTCCCCTTCAAGTCAAAATGCACAGTTTAAGATTTGTTTTCTCAGCAGCAATGGAGACTTTTATGTTTCAGAATTTGTTTGGAGTTTGTTTTGTTGTTTCTTTGGTTTTGCTGTGCCATAAAACACAAGTCTGCTTAGGTTCAAAGGAGATCCCCAACCCTTCTGAGACATGGCCTTGTTTTTGCTCCCATTCTCTTCTCTGCTCTTTCCTTACTCAAAAACCCACAGCCTTTTCCTGCCTCCCCTTCCCTGCCACCCCCAGTGTCCCAAAGCATCCCAGGAGTGCAGATAAATAGCAGAAAGCTGTTTCAGAAACTCATGAGGACATTCCCTTAGGAGAAAAACCCACACGAAGAACTTCTGACTCATTTCCATCCAGGCCTTTCTTTTTCTCTCCCTTCCAGACACTTATCTCTGCTGCAAAATTTCCTCTGCCCATGAAGGTGAGTTATCACAAAATCCCTTTTATAGGCAACATAGCAAAGAAAATCAGAATCTTGCAAAGCTTTGAATCAGAACTTGGCACACTCTGCATTTCCAAATGGATACATCTTCCTGCCCTCCACCTCCCATTTGGTACTTAAATTGCATTTCTGTGCTTTCCTTTGTCTGAAACTTCCATTTCTCTGGGAACTTCTCAAAGAGTTTGTGCAGCACATAAACCCATGAAATCTTTTATAAGGGAGGAAAGCAACAAAACCTTCCCAGTGCCCTTATCTGTATCAGCACCTGCATAAAAACACCCTGTGGATTTCTCCCCAGCACATCCCTCGGACGAGGAAAGCCACATCTCTTCCAGGATTCAGAGTCAGGCTGGTGCCAACAGTTCTCCTGACTAATGCTGCAAAGCCTGGCTGGGAGCTAAGCTGCAGTGCCTTCAATTGGAAAGCAAACCTGATGGGTTTGCAGTGCTGTCTGGCAAGCCAGAAATGAGATGAGGGACGGCAGGAGTGTTGGAAATGGAATTAAGAAGTAGTAGATGAGGTGACATTCAAGAGGAGAGATGATAAAAGCAATGACACCATTCTGACTTGACATACTTCAGATAAGTAACTTTAAGTTGACAGAGCATAAACAGTTGCTGATGATGTAAAAACACTTAGGAGTACTTGGGATTATTAACTTTCCCTGGGCAACTGGCATTGCTACAGCCCAGACAGGACTTTTTGCCTGTCTGCAACTTCAACTGCATCATTTTGCACTTGGTTTCCAGGAGAATTTTGCACTAATTCAGGAGAATAGTCTTTTTCAGAGGAGAATGAGCTCCTAGCACCACAGGGAATGAATAAACAGAGCAAAGGCACATGCAACTTCCAGCTTGCAGGGTGTTTCCAAGACAGGCTTTGAATTCATTCCAGCACTTCAACAACAAGGCAATGTCCAGGCAAAACCATCACGAAGCTGAAGAACACACACAAACAGGAGTCACCAGGTCACCAGTGGAGTTTGGGGTATCAGCACAACAGTGGAGAACTGCAAGAGCACCCAAACCTCCTCAGCTCTGGGCTGAGCTCCCTGCCAGTACCACCAAATCATTGGAAACACCCAAAGGATGTGCTGCAAAGTGCCAGAGGATGTGCCCAAAAAGTCACCAAGCTCTGGCTCTTTACAGAGAAACTTAACTTCCAGCACAATGCAAGGGCAGACAAGCTGAAAGAACCTATTCAGTGAGAGCCAAGGCAGGACAGGAACAGCTGGATGACCCCAGATGTGCCCTACTTCCCAGTCCACACCTCCCTCACCCCTTGCAGCGACTTGTAACGCAGCCAGGCCGGGAGAGCAGAGCTCCCTGCAGCGCCCAGAGCTCTCCCAGCACTTCACCATCTGGTTCTGCTGCTGCTCTCTGCCCCCACGGCAGCCCACGCAGCCAGGGGGGCACACAGGGGCTGTGTCACCCCCCAGAAATCAGTGTGGACATATGGGGAGCAGAGAGCAGTGACACAAAAGCATCAGGAAAGAAATACAGCACTGGCACACGGCGAAAACCTCCAGGAAAGCAAAAAAAAGGATACAGAGATAGGGATTGTGCATCAGATCACACTTGGTGTGGCTGCTTGTAGGGCAGCATCATCCCCTTGCTGGAAAATGCTACTGATTGGGTTTTATCCCAAATGAATGGTGTTAATTGTTTACAGCAGCAGCAGGAGCAGCAATCGCTGTCATCACCACTTTCTAGCACTCCTCTTTGGTTTCTGATTTCCCCTGCTGTGGTAGCAGCTATTCCTTGCCACCAGCACTCCTAAAGGAGAAAGATTACTCCTGTTTCTAGCTGGTTTCTTCTATGTGCCCTCTACCCACCACCCCCAAACACAGGGCTTGAATAGTGACCCTTGAAAAGGACCACCACCGAGGACAGAGAGGGGATTTTGGCCATCCAGTAGCAGTCACACCAGGAAAAAAAGCAGGTATTACAAAAGCATCCTTGGCCTTCAGAATCACCTGCAGTTTCACCTTTCTGACAGCTGATCAGACTGGAGCTGCCTGTTCTGCATTACAGCTTATCTCAACAAGGCAAGATTTTTATCTTGCCAACCCTTAGGAATTCCTGACTGAAACACACATAAATGCCTTTGCATCCAAGTCAAATAAGTTTCCAGCTATTCTATGCTGGAGATTTACATGCCATGCAGCAGCAGAGGAGGCACTGCAGAACTCTGCCAACAGACAGGCAGAAGAGCAGGGGCCATTAGTTCTTACACACACCACAGGTATGCTGAACCTTTCAGAGCATCACAAACACAGCACGTCCTTCCCAGCTGATCATGTGGTTCCCAACAAGCATCTTGGTTCATATTTTGCCCAACCAAAACACAAGCCACACTGTCTGCATCACTGAAACTGTGGCTGGAAATGGGAAACATTCCCTTCATAAATGTACTGGCAGGAAATAATCACCATTTAACACAAACAAGACAACACTGCACTGTCCAGAGCTGGTTTGACTTGTCTCAACTGAAGATATGCTCTCTAAATGAAATCTGTCAGCTCAACTCTCACTACACACTGATTCCCTGGTACATTTTTGGTACCCACACCTTCCTAGAAGCTCAAGTGCCTCTGCTGTACTCACTGCTCTGAATAACTGAAGCTGTTTAGATGGAAGCTGCAAAGCCAGAGGAAAATGTTTATGATGTCTTCTGGAACAGACATCATAAAAGCACTGGAGTCAAACAGAGCAGAAATGTTGCTCAACAGCAGTAAAGGCACTTATGACTCCACTTCTCCTAGAGAACTCAGCTACTTTAACTTAAAATACTGATAAATAAATAAGACCAGTCCCTTCTCCCCAAAACTCCAACTCTACCTTGAATTTTGTAGGGGAAAAACCCAATCAACCCAACACTGATACTATGAACACATCCCACCTCAGCACGGGAAATTAACACCAAAAAGGTTCAATCTTGTGATTAATCTTTACTATACTTGTCCAGTACCAATCAGCCAAGATAGTTATAAAGTCATCTTGGCTGAACTTAGGCCCCTCAGATAAAATAATCCACATTAGAAATGACTGAACACTCATAATTCACCAACTGCCTTTAATATTCAGCTCTGCCTAAACTTTGGATTAGGTTTCAGAGCAAAACAAATTCTTGCCCTAACAGGCACAGCACATTCAGAGAACCCTCCACCATATACCTCGGATGCTTTCTCAGGAGTATTGGGGATTCAAAGCAGTGAAAAGCACTAAGCATAGCCATTATCAAAGCATTTAACCCATTTCAAGGAGAGAGATGGCCAAGCCTAGAGAATCATAGTGTGTTAGGGGGTTGGAATGGAGCTTGGAGACGATTCTCCAAGCCTAGAGAATCATAGTGTGTTAGCAGGTTGGAATGGAGCTTGGAGATTATTCTGTCCCAACCCCCTGCCCTGGGCAGGAACACCTCCCACCAGAGCAGGTTGCTCAAGGCTTGAGCCAACCTGGCTGTGAACACTGCCAGGGTTGGGGCAGCCACAATCCATAGCAGGACAGACTGACTGCTGACCTGCTGCTGCTGAGAGGCTCAACACCACCTCCTCTGCACTCAGAGGATGCTCAGAGATGCTGACTACCCCACACAGGTGACACACAAAGGTCAGGAAAGGAAAGGAAAGCAGCAGCTACTTTGCATTTTGTTGCCATGCTTCACCTATGTAAATCAGGACAATAAACACAATCTCAATGCACAGGAGAGCAATTACACCAACCATTTCAATCCCATCCCAGTCCCTGTAGCCTCACCAATTCTTCTCAAGAGAGCCAAAAGAGGCTTTCAGAGCTCAATAGGAAGTAAAAAATCTCCTCTGAGACATGGGAGAAAATTGAGCATTGATTAGCTTCGGAATCCTGTAGCATTTCCAGAACTCCATTATTTTGTGCATAGTGTTTAAAAATGATATCTTACCTCCAGAACTTGTTCAGAGATCCAGAAATGCTTTTATTCCTGTTTTTGTCAGAAATCCAGGTGCATACAACACAACCCTGGATTGCATTTATAGTCAGTGGAAAAAACCTGACACACTGCTGAGGGGGGAATTAATCTTCTCCTCAGGCAAGCGTTAAAGGCAGGTCAGGTTTATCACCCTGGGGAGGTGCTTGTTTGTCAGCATCAGCTCCAGAGGAAGCCCAGAGACAACCATCCCATTTTTAAATGCATGAGTTGGGGCAGAGGGATCCTAGCAGAGGAGGTGGTTTCTAACCCCATTAATCCGGTCCAGGAACTGGAACATCATTAGGAACAACTTCAGGACTCAATACAACAGAAAAGGTTACTCAAAGTCCTGGCATAGACTTGGCTGAAGTGGAAAAAAAACCAAAACACAAATTCGACCCAACAGCCCTAATTTTAAATGGCCCATCAGGTCATATTCACTCTTAATCTGTATTTCAGGGGTTCTGTCATTGTTTTGGCTCTATAAAGCCAAGTGTAAAATGTTTCACATATAAGGACTGAACAGCTAAATCAGGTGGATTCCAAGCCCAGTGGCCTCAGAGATAAAGGAAAACAAAGCTCTGCAGAACATGTCTGCATGAAGTTACACCCAGCACAGCTGCTCTGCTGTCAAATTCAGTTATCAAGGGACAAAACAGCTCATTCTTTGCCTCAAAATCCTGTCCTTCGTCCTAATTGTGAAACCCAAGTGCTCTCCTCTCCAAACCAATGATGAGCTCTGCTGTTTCACAGTCTGTTTGCATCTAAGGAGACATGTTCATCAAATACCACCAAGTTTTCAGGAAAAAACCAATAACTGCCATCACTTGTGCGTCTTGTTTACTTTACATCCTAGTATTTACTTTCATGCTACAAGTATTGATTAATTTCCCTCCCATCTGACTACCAGGATAGGAATCTAAGCATACAAATGCTGCTCCTCTGTCTCTGAAGTGTCAGGAGAGGATGTTGCTGTCCTTCAGACATCTCCTCTGCTGTCAGATATTCTATGAGATCTCTTTATGCATGAGCTTCTTCAACATTTTCTACATAAGACAAGCAACCTCGTGAATTGGAGTAAAACAATAAAGCCACAGAATACTCAGTGATGACTCTGAAATCCCTAAATTCCATCTCTACCACTGGTGCCAGTTAGACATTAACCATGGAGCTATGAGCCAGCAGTTTCACCAGGTGAGGCAGCAAGCACAGCACTAAGTTATTTAGCAGCAACAGATGTCTTGAGGAAGAATTACTTCATTCTCCTCCTCCAGCTTCATTCCCAATTGGAATGATGATATAAAAGCCACACTAGGCCTGAAAAACAACAGGCAAAACAAGTGCCAATACTCACACAGCACAGGGAAAAGCAGGAAGGCACAGGGACCTCTCCCTGCTATTCACTCAGCTTTTCCCCCTGTTGAACAGCAGCCACACTAGAGCAAAACGTTAAAAAGCCCAACAAAGAACACAACTAAAAAACTCCAAACAAAACCAGCCCCACTAATTTAAAAGGAGGTGAAAAAACCCACACAGAGCAGTTCGTATTAGGAAAGAGGCATTTTAGGGCCCTTCAGAAACACAGAGCTGCTTTTTCAAGCCCACAAGGGCCACAGAGGTTTCCTTTCCCCTCTCCCCCACACCTAATCTCTCTCAGTTGTACATGCTGTAAGCAGATGAGTCTCAGAATATAATGCAACAATTGTGTTAAACAACAAATTTGTTCCTTTGCTTTATTAAAATCCAAAAGGCAGAAGAGGGAGGGGTGGGAACAGATTGAGGTGGGAAAGCAAAGCAACGTTTGGGCCCAACAAACCCTTCCTGATAACACATTTTTGCTGGGATGTGGAACCAGTTCCTTGTTCCTCCTCAGGCCTGGCACAGCTGGGCAGCAGATTCCAGGCTGGACCTGGGATGCCAACATCAGCTGGAGAAGGGACTTCAAACTTCAAGCACAGTATTATACCACAGGTGTGGAACTCACAGCACCACTAAAAAAACCTGTTCCACTCCCAACAGGATAAATGACCTCAGCAGCAACCAACCCCAACTGCCACACATCAAAGCCTGTTGACTGACAAATAGTTGGTGAAAGAAATACCCCAAGAGTTCACAGTTGTTTGTAACAGTCCTGACAGAAGGCAAAACCACAGCTCCAGCAGCAAAAGGGACTCTTTGATCACAGGAAAAAGATACCCAGGGAATAGCAGAGACCACTGAGACAAAAATGATGAAAGGAAAAACTGATCACCTGAACCACAGAGTTGATGGGAAAAGCAAAAGTAGGAAGAAAGGGAGAAAAAGGTCATCCTGCATGTGACTTGGCATGACAGAAGATTTAAGCTGAAAAGCAATTGTCAATGATACATGGCACTCACATTTGTAAAAACTATTCAATTAGCTCACAGGAGACTTACAGTACTGACAGGAGTAATTCCTTATTAATTGATAAACACCCTAACTCCAAGACAGCAGTGATCAGTTCTGCTACACAAGGTTTTTCCCCAAAGCTTAGTAAATTTATCTTCTATCCATCCACTTCCACAAATCCACAAAGGCCAGAAAACAGAGCACCACAGTTCCTGGGCCACAGGAGCAGCAACTTAGATGCAGATCAATAAAAGCAGCTAAGAGATTCTCTTCCTGATGAGCCCAACATAAAATACCTTCATTCATGAAGTGCTTTAATTGTTCAGAGAGCCCTGGAGAGACTGGAGTCACTCCATGACCTCTGGAATCTTCAGTGTGACTTCTGCCTCTCTTTGCAGGTTCATCCTCAATTCCTGTGCAATAAAACACAACTAAGGGATTTGCTGAGGATCTGGAATACATCACACAAACACACTGAAGGGATCCACCACTTGGAGAGGAGGATCTCTCCTCCTGGCACTGCTCAGAGATGAGGCACTCAGCACCAGCAGTGCCCCAAAGAGCACAGTCTTGTTCACATCTCCCTCTGTGTTTGCTCTGCAATTACTTTATATATATCTATAAATATAAACAAAACGTGGGATTCAGTGTGGGCACAAACACCATTCATAGAAACTGAGGTTGTGTTTAGAAACCCTCAGCTGCAATTACCTCCCTCATGTTCTCCACACTGACCACACTCACAGACAAACCTGTTCCCAAACTCATCCGTAATTAAACCCAATTGCTGGATTACAAAATTCCAGCTTACAGCTTTCATTTTTTTTTTTATTTTAAAGCTACAATGAAAACCAAAGGCAGGTGAGTATTCCCCACACAGAGCTGTATTTACTGCTCAGCTGCTGAGTGTACAGCTAGGAAACATCCTCTGCCATCCTTGAAAATGGGAGGAATAAAACAGGCTATGTGCAGACGATGTTCAAAACACCACCCAGGGGAGGGAAAAAAACACAAACACAAATACTATTTCATTGATTCACTTGAGAATTAGAGCTTATTTCATTTGCAGACACCCACATGAAGCCATGAATCACCATGGGCCCTGGCTGAGAGCCAGTGCTGCAGCTCCAGTTACTATGACAATGCTGATGCCTTGGTGCTCCAGAGCCTCAGTTAAAGGTATTCATTCAACACTCAACAAGGGGAGCCTAGGAAAGATGAGGATTAAAGAAAACACTTGAAAACGCTCAGAGAAAAGCCAAAATTTGCTGCAAAGACAACAAGGAAACAGTTAATCCATCACAGGAGGTATTTCTGCTACAGGACACGTCTCAACTTCCCGAGTGCCTCTCTCTGGGGTAGAACTTGCCTTGTGTAAGCTTCCCCTGCAGCTCCCCAGGAGGCTTCCCCTCCCCTCATAGCAGCTAATGCAGAGGAAAGGTCATTTTTAATCTTTCTTATTATTATTTTTTGCTTGGACATCTGTTTGCTTCCCTCTGAAAGGCTACACTGTTAGCCACATCCATCCTGACCCAGCTACTAATCTTCGCTTCGGTTTCAACTGTTCCCAAATTGAAATCCTCAGCATCACAGGAAGAAAAGGGAGCAACTCCTACTCACTCAGATGAAAGAGGTTTAATAAAACATTATGCCTATTCTGGTATTCTGACTGTTTCTTCCTGGATTTTACAAGAGCTAAAATAAGCTTAATGCACAGCTGAAACATACAGTGGTTGTATGACCCTTTGCAAAAGCACCAGGGTGATGTTTCAGGCTCCAGATGTGATCTATCAACCAGACCCCGAAGGAAACACAAAGCTGTCTTTTCTGAGGGAATTTCATCTGCTGTTAAAGAGTTTATGGACAGCCAAACACAGATCAGTTGTATGAAAAGCTGCTGCTAACCTCAGCAATGTTAAACCAAACTCCCTATCATTTCAGATCAATCTCATTCCAAAGGCAACTTCCACCTCTTCCCAAGTGGCAAGGACACTAGGAAGTCTGCAAACTCTCAAAAGTAGATCTTGGAGGAGTTGTATTCTGTATTAAAGTTATGCTGATCATGCACTAATGCAGAGCTACTTCGTTTAATCTCAAGTCTTCAGTCTCATCCAGGTAACCTGCAGAACTTCTCCAGCACAACAGTAGAGACAGCACCCCAAAAAGCACAGCAGCAGAACCAAAAACAGAGCTGCTAGGAGTAAACCACGGTGACAGGCAAAGAACCCACATACAAACCTGTGGAAGGAGTGAAATAATGTGACAATTCCCACTACAGCCCATAGCACCACACTGCATGGAACACCAGGGCCTTAATGTGCTTATCCCAGCCAGGCAACTAAACCTTATCATCCCTGAGCTGCAGAAGTGGCCATGGAAGTGCAGTTTGTCCTGGCAACAAAGATAACTTGGGTAAGGGAATAAAGCAGGTTGAAAATTAAATCTGCACTTGAGACACAACAAGCCCAAGCAGCTCCAGACTGG
>NW_008667079.1:4801-5126 GCF_000695815.1 Acanthisitta chloris | reverse complement strand
CTTCCCTGCCCCGTGTCACCCCTCTCCCTGCCCCATGTCACCTCTCTCCACATCCTCCTGCTCTGGCACCGAAAGCAGAGGCACAGATTCGTTTGCACGAAGTTAGGGAACTGCTCCTCAGAGCTGGGAATAAACGCTGCTGATCTCCCATACCAGTCTGGAGTCTTCCCAAGGGGATGAGGAGAGGGGATATCCCTCCCCGAGCTCTGTGCTGGTGGCAGAGCCTGTCCCGACCACCCAGTACAGCGCTGGGATGGGGAAACACCCCCTGGATGCTGATGGGGGGAGGAATAACCACGTCCTGCCCTGCAGTGGCAGCACAGCA
>NW_008667079.1:4015-4463 GCF_000695815.1 Acanthisitta chloris | reverse complement strand
CGCCGACTCTGTTGTCCCTCCAGGCTGTTTTCCAGCAGGAAAGAGAGGGAAAAATGTCCCGGACAGCAGATAGTCCTGGTGAGCCTGGAGAAACACCCCCTGGATGCTGATGGGGGGAGGAATAACCACGTCCTGCCCTGCGGTGGCAGCACAGACTTCTCTCAGCCACCGCACGCTGACTCTGTTGTCCCTCCAGGCTGTTTTCCAGCAGCCAAGAGAGGGGAAAATGCTCCCGGACAGCAGATAGTCCCGGTGAGCCAGGCAGGAGACTGGACACGCTGCCAACAGCTCTGCTGGGTGGAAAAGGGAATCGGAAACCAACCGCAGGGAGAGAGAGGACACGGTGCCACCGAGGGGTGGGTGAGATGGGGATGGAGATGAACACGGTGCCCTGAGCTGGGAATCATCAGCGTAGGACACATTGGAGACGTGGGATGCAAGAGATTTT
>NW_008667079.1:0-3966 GCF_000695815.1 Acanthisitta chloris | reverse complement strand
CCTGCTGTGGGATGGACCCGCGGTGCTTCGCTGCTCGCAGTGCCCTCCCAGCACAGCCCCCGAGCACAGACTCTCCCCTCTGCCCAGGCAGGAGGAGCTGCGGGTCACACACTGCTCCGGAGCTGCTGAGGCTCCGGTTTCCAGAAACAAGATCTCCGGGGAGTCTGCCTGGCCCGGGCACCAACTGGCAGACGTGGCAAACAGGGCAGTGTGGCTGAGGTGTTGCTCTGTGATCCTTCCTGCTCTGGGACTGGCACCTTTTTGGCACCACCAAGGGCTGTGTGGGGTAGGGATGGAGATGGTGAGAGCAGCCTCAGCTGCTCTGGTCCCCAGCCTGGTGTCCAGTGTCACCCACTGGCACTGAGTCTGCAGCTCCTCTAAGAAAGGGAACAGGTTGGGCACAGCCTCACTGCATCTCCTGGGACAATGTTCCACGTGTCCTGCAGGAGGTTCAGCCATCCTGGGAGCTCTTTGGCCATTCAAACGCTGCTGAATTCCTGCCATGGGCAGGAAACCTCTCTCTGCACTCACTCACCCTCTCCAAGGCAAATCCAGGGTGGGATTTGAGGTAGGAGCAGCATAAAAGTGGGATCAGCATCTCTGCCCTGGGTGCTGCTCCCTCTCCTGAGAATCACCTCCTCCTTTGGCATGTCAGAGGGACAGGACACTGTCCTGAGCCACCTCTTTGCCTCTGAGATGCTGAGACCAAGGAGTGGGAGGTTTCATCCACTGCTGGGTGCAGTGGGTGTCTCTTGGGCTTTACAGGAGGGCCAAGGTCTGCCCTGTGCTCCTCTCACTGGGCACCCCACAGACCCTGAGCCTTCAGCAGCACTGAGCCCTCCCCGAGGTGAGACAGAGCTGTGAAAACCTCCTCCCTTCCCTTCCCTTCCCTTCCCTTCCCTTTCCTCTTCCCTTCCCTTTCCTCTTCCCTTCCCTTTCCCCTTCCCTTTCTCCCTCCTGGCCACGTGCAGGTGAGACACCCTCAGTCCCTGTGTGTCCAGCACAGCTCTGTGCCCACGGGTGGCTGTGACCCCCCGAGGGGCAGGAGATGATCCTAGAACTGAGGGTTTTTGAGGAGGATGGGAGGAATCTGCAGCTCCCCCTTGGACTGACACCAGTTCCACCAGCTGGCTCTTTGCTGCGTGCTGAGGATCCATCCCCTTGGCAGGCTCAGAAATGATCCCAAGCCCCCCCTGCTTTGTTATTAAATCAAATCCATCTGGCCTCGACCGCGGCCGCTTGTTATTCGAGATCCCTCTCGGAGCGGAGCTGGGATTAGCTCCGGGCATGGGGGATTCTCCCTCCCTCCCTCTCTCCCATCGCTCCCAGCCCTCCTGCCTCCCTCTTTTGTGTTTCTCCCCTCCTGGAGGAGCAGGGGGAGGTGCAGGAACCATCAGCAGCTTTTGTGTTCGGTTGTCCCCGTGTCCCCTCGGGTCCCATCCACACATCCCTGACCCCGGGCAGGGCAGCCAGAGCCCCCCAAATCCCCCAGACAGTGACACTGGGGGTGGCAGCGACACGAGGCTTTGTCCCAACCACCTGCCACCTCCACTTCTGTCCCCCCCAGCAGCTGGAGCTGCTCTTCCCAGGGACACCAGGGCTGGGCAGGTTATCCCATCTCAGCCCTGGGGGTACAGCACCCCAGGAGAGCAGGGGGGTGAAGCAGTGGGATGTGCTGCTGTGGGACAAGTGTTTTTAGCTTGGTAGCAAGTGCTGCTTGTCTGGGTGTCACTGCTGGTGTCCCTCAGGCTGCAGTTCCACATCTCTGCTCAGGAATCACTGGATTGAGCCTCTAGAACCTCCACAGTGGATTTCCATTGCTCTGACAAGACAGAAAGCAGTGGGGAAATGGGTAACCTGTGCCAGTGCCTCTGCTCCAGCCCTTGGAGCATCTCATTCCAACCTTTGCCATGGGCAGGGACATCTCCCACCAGCCCAGGTGGCTCCAACCCCATCCAGCCTGGCCTGGAACACTCCCAGGGATGGAGCAGCCACAGCTGCTCTGGGAAATCTATTCCAGCCCCTCCCCACCCTCACAGGGAACAATTCCTTCCCAGTATCCCATCTAGCCCTGCTCTCTGGCAGTGGGAAGCCATTCCCCTTGTCCTATTCCTCCAACTCCCCTCCCAGGGATGGAGCAGCCACAGCAGCTCTGGGAAATCCCTTCCAACCTCTCAGCACCTCCCAGGGAAGAATTTCCTCCTAATATCTAATCTAAACCTATTTTCTTTCACTTGAAACCCATTCCCCCTTATCCTCTTCCCATGTTCCCTGCTCCATTTGCCTATCCATCTCCTTCTTGCCCTTCAGTTTGACCAGCAGGTCTCGACTCAGCCAGCAGCCACAGCAGCTCTGGGAAATCCCTTCCAACCTCTCAGCACCTCCCAGGGAAGAATTTCCTCCTAATATCTAATCTAAACCTATTTTCTTTCACTTGAAACCCATTCCCCCTTATCCTCTTCCCATGTTCCCTGCTCCATTTGCCTATCCATCTCCTTCTTGCCCTTCAGTTTGACCAGCAGGTCTCGACTCAGCCAGGTTGGTCTCTTGTTTCCCTTTCCTGGTTCTTTATTCCTGGAGTTGGGGATGTGTGGGGACACACATCTGCCCCTGGGGCCAGCAGGGATGAGGTGACAGCACGTCTGGCTCCAATCCCACAGGGAGCCCTGGAGCTTGGGCAGATGGAGCTGTGGTCCCCATGGGCTGTCAGTAATTAGTGCTGGAGCTCGTTTCAGAGCAATCAGTGGGCACAGGTTCCTGCTGGAGGTCAGGCCACGCTCCCAGCTGAGCCTCACCTTGGCCTCTTGTGTCTCCTCTGCTGCAAACTCTTCTCCTCAAGGACACACAGCACCACTGGGGGATGTGGCTCCCAGGGAATGACACCCCCAGGAGCTGTGGGAGAAGGTCCTGGGAGGAGAACCCATGGCAAAGGTCACCTGGGCATGGTGTGAGTGGGACAGGACACACCAGAGAGCAACTCCACACTTGGGCTCAGTGTTCAAACCTCATCTGCAAAGCCACAGTCCTTTTCCAGCCTTAGCAATGCCTTGGACACCTCCTGGAAGAGCCATCCCCAACATTCCCTTCCCACCACAGGGTAACCTGGGACTGGGGAGGTGACACCTGAGCATCCTGGATGGCCTTGTGTCCTGGGAATGTGGCACCCACCGAGGCTCAGAGCCTCTTCTCCTGCTGGCAGCAGCTCCCAGCTCACCACAGAGCTCTTTGGGACCAGCCCAGGGATCCCAGAGATGATGAATTCCAGCTCTGCTGGGCTTCAGCTTTGGCTTCAGCCTTGATTTCCAAGTCCTGCTCCTCCTGCAGCTGACTGGGAAACATGAGAGGAGACAGGGCACTTTCTTAGGAGTGTTGGAGTCCATGGAATCATCCATGTAGGAATTCAAGGCATCTTCATGACCAGCCCATGGATTCAGCATCCCAGAGATGATGAATTCCAGCTCTGCTGGGCTTCAGCTTTGGCTTCAGCCTTGATTTCCAAGTCCTGCTCCTCCTGCAGCTGACTGGGAAGCTTGAAAAGAGGTAAGGCACTTTCTCATGGAATCCAGAGATTCATCCATGCAGGAATTCAAGGCATCTTCATGACCAGCCCATGGATTCAGCATCCCAGAGATGATGAATTCAAGCTCTGCTGGGCTTCAGCTTTGACTTCAGCCTTGATTTCCAAGTCCTGCTCCTCCTGCAGCTGACTGGGAAGCTTGAAAAGAGGTAAGGCACTTTCTCATGGAATCCAGAGATTCATCCATGCAGGAATTCAAGGCATCTTCATGACCAGCCCATGGATTCAGCATTCCAGAGATGATGAATTCCAGCTCTGCTGGGCTTCAGCTTTGACTTCAGCCTTGATTTCCAAGTCCTGCTCCTCCTGCAGCTGACTGGGAAGCTTGAAAAGAGGTAAGGCACTTTCTCATGGAATCCAGAGATTCATCCATGCAGGAATTCAAGGCA
>NW_008667078.1:0-14779 GCF_000695815.1 Acanthisitta chloris | reverse complement strand
CAAACTCATATGCAACCTTTTACAAGAGGATGCTAGTGCTTTCACTGCTCTGCATTTCTGCAAATAACTGATGTTTTCAGCTCTTGTTGCTAAATTAGCTTAAGCAGGCTATAGTTCATCCTTGAAATGGTGAGAAGAGTGCTCAGATCTCCCACCCAGTGTGCCCCACTGCTGTAATGGGAGAAGGACCATACAATAGCCTGTCTCTGTCCCTTGTTTTGGATCTTGGGGAACAGGATTCCTTGCAACAAATGAGTTACATCCTGATTGAGACAAACACCTGTAGAGCTGTATGAGCAAAGTGCCACACCTGGTTGCAGCACATGTGAATGTTCTGTTCATCCATGTAATTTTTTGATGTAAAGTCTACCAGGAGCACAAATTAGTAAGTTTTTTTTCCACAACATATTTGAATATGTAAACACAGTACACATTTTCTCATCTGCATACTCTGGCTTCTGTACAGAAATCACAAGGTTCTCCTTGGCATGCACTAGTGAGTTGTCAGCACAGCCAGCTTTCCTGTTGGCATGTGTGGTGTGACTTGTCTGGACTGCCTCTTTTACAAACGTGTATTGTGGTAGGTTTGAGGAGAAAGATCAGTTTAAAACTATTTAAAGGTGCCTGTTAAAGTTCTCCTTACCCAGAGCTATGGTTGGTGTCCAAGCTCCAGTGTTCTACTTGATGTTGCCACTAAGTTTAAGTTTTTTAGAGACATACAGTGCTCTTCTGTTTACCCTTCTGAGCCTGTCAGTTCTCCAGTAGCCCCAGCTGTTGAGTAGGACAGGAGGGAGTTTGGGGACAAGCACTATTCACCCCCATGTGCACACACAGTTTTTCATTCACGTTCTGCATCTGTGACCTGCTATTTTCTTTCTTTCAGGTCCTTGTGACTGAATAGGAAGGGACCATGCCTCTTCCAGAAACCATGTTTTGTGCTCAGCAGATCAAAATCCCCCCAGAGCTACCTGATATTCTGAAGCAATTTACTAAAGCTGCTATTAGGACTCAGCCTCATGATGTTTTGCAGTGGGCAGCTGCGTAAGTATGATGTTCACATAACGATGGAGAGCTTATATGTGTGGACCCACAAAATCTAACTGCTCCTGTTTATTGTGCTGTGGAACAGGCTTTGAGTATTAAAGCAATGTGCATATTGCATACATGTTGCTGTGTATTAATGCAGCATGTGAGCCTTTTAAAAATAGGGTGGTACTTGATTTATTTTCTGTTTCCTTGAGGTTTAGCAATGACTTGTTCCTGCAGTAGTTTGATTTCCATACAGAAAAATGCGTCTTAATTTGGTTTTGTTATTACTTTTTTTATCTTCAAGGCTAAACCTGTTTGGTTTGGTTTGGTTTGGCTTTTCTCCTCTGATGTGAGAGTTATTATAATGTAAAGGAAACCTAGAAACTGGCTTTATATTTCTTAATGTTGGTTAGGCTTCTTCTTTCTGGTAAAAGTGCCTGAAAAATTACAGCTTTTAGG
Source organism: Acanthisitta chloris (assembly GCF_000695815.1). Lineage (NCBI taxonomy): Eukaryota > Metazoa > Chordata > Aves > Passeriformes > Acanthisittidae > Acanthisitta > Acanthisitta chloris. The sequence continues at coordinate 13,291 of NW_008667078.1, read as the reverse complement.
TGATAATCCATGTAATAAATCTCTCACTATAAAGTTAGTTTAAGATGTTTAAATGCTTTAAATTCTTTTTTTTGTTCCTTTTACCTCAGCCTCTCACTATAATTTTTTCCTGTCCTATGGTTTGTGTGGGCAAGCTCTTGAAATGTGTCTTGATGTGTTCTCAGTTGGGAGACTGGAAAACACCTGAACCGTGCACATGAGGGAGGAGGGGAGGCTGTGCACAAAGCCAGGCTGGAATCTGGCTTGTCCATTAAAAAAGAAAAGAATCTGAAGCTGAATTGCTACAGCTGCAGTGTTGGAGAAGGGCACTGGGACCATTTTAAAAAGGCATGGTGTTTCTTGGGAATACATGGAGGTGGGGTGCAGTGTACTGCTGGGTGACAGATGTGCAGTGAGCTTGCCCCACCTGAGCAGCCAGAAGCAGCACTTGCCAGGGTAGCTGGAGCCTGCTGGGACATCAGCTGGTGAGAGCAGGGGCAGTGTGGCATTGCCATGGCCATGCCACCAGCCAGCTCAGGTCGCTGTCCAGTTATGGCAGGGCAGTTGCTCTTAAGGCTATGGCAGCCTTAAAATTAAAAGGATGTGCATCTAATGCCTTTTCTGCTCTACTCTTATTTTGGAGTGCACAGAAATAGCAGAAATGCTGATGAGAGAGTCACAGTGTGAATAGGCAGATATGCATTTTGGGTAGTGTGTGAGGGGAATGTTAAACAGATGATCCCTCAGGTCTCATCAGTCAAATGGGAGAGGTCTGTACTTTGGTTTGGAAGCACACTGTGATGTTAATAAATCACTCTGTCTTTGCCAGGAAGAGCTGAGTATATAATGCAAAAAAATAAGTTAAATGCCTTAAGAATTATTAGAATGTCATGAAAGGGAGCATGTAAAGTCTAAAGACTGTGATTTCTGCTAAAAAGAAGGTGGTATCTGGGCACAGGGAGATGGGGGTTGTGCGTGCAGGCAGGTGCCAAGTGCTGCTGCTCCTGTGCATGAGCTTTCATAGTCTTTCACTGAACTGTAAGAGCATTTGCTTCTGTGCAGTGTGTTACGGCCATCGGCATTGAGGTGTGTTACTCTTCCTGTTGACTTAGGTATTTTTCAGCCTTGTCAAAAGGTGAGCCCCTTCCTGTGAAGGAGAGGATTGAAATGCCCTTCGCAACAGAGAAAACAGATGCTGGTTTGACCCTAGGACTCCTGAAAGTCTTGCACAAACAGGTATAAACTGATCTTGATCAAATGTACAATGCTATTGAGGAGAGTGCTGATGTGTCTGAGGTGGCTGGGCAGACTGAGTGTCAAGTATTTGATGTTTTTTGGGGAAGCACTGTGTTGTTAGATTCATTCTGGTTTTCGGAGCTTTTATTGTGATGCTGTGATTTTGTTTAAAGCTTTCTCCCAGAGGCATGGTGACTGTTGAAGAACTGAAGGAAAAATGGAAGGACTTGTGCTTGCCAGAGGAGCCGCTGAAAGCTATCCTGCAATTGGATGATTTTGGTGATGAGGTGGAATGGACGAAGGTTCTGGCACTTGGGTGCAGCATGCTCAGTGGGGTATGTTCCCAGCAGGAGCCCTCGTATCCAAACACAAATGGTTATCTATGACATAGACCAGAGAGCAATTAATGCAATGGATTTGGGGAATGGTGATTGCTTTTGCAGCAGCTGGCAAAGTGGCTTGCATGTTTACTTCTGTTCCCCATCAGGTTTTGGTCAGGGGAACTTAACCAGAAAGTTGGCTAAGTCCTCAGTTTACTGGGATGGCAGTAGAAAAGTGAGCATGTCTGCAGGGAGTTTGTACCACGAGAGAGAGGGTGATAGAGGAACGATGCTGATGGCATCAGTGTAAATGTCCATGGAAGAGAACTGGAGGGAGAAATTAAAGCATCCATTTTTATTGATTGTGTAGTCAATTAAATTTTCACAGCAGCAGTTAATGTTCCTAAAGCTACATTTAATTCTTTTAATGTCAGTAGTAAAATCTCAGCAGAGCATTTCAACAGAATCAAAGATTATAAAATGCACTAGGCTGATGTTCTTACACAGTATAATACTTCTAATGATTTCTACAGTAGGGAAGAGTGTCAATCACTAGATATTGTGATGTTGGAGCTTTTACAGTAGCAGAACAGAGTAATTTGGCCATATTGGAGATAGGGCTCAAATTACCCCACGCAATCTTTAAGCATCACAGAATTCTGGTGTTTTTTACTCCTGTCTCTACTAGAACTTCATTACTGTTTCCATCCCTGAACCTGCACTGAAAGGTCAATTTGGGCTTTAAAGCTAGGTAACAATGATAAAATCCTTATCGCATTTACCCTCACTTTTAGTGGCTTACAGTGTGAATTTGTCATGGTGTGCATAGGACGTTCATGGCTCTGACACTTTTCCTCTCATTTCTTGACTGACCCCCCTGCAGTCCTTACTGGGGTCGATGAAACATGCCTGCGAAATCTTAACAAGCGACCCAGAAGGTGGAGCAGCTCGGGTTCCCTTTGAAACCTTCTCATTCATTTACTCGTATCTGGCCAGGATTGATGGAGAGATACCAGAGGAGGACACTGAAGCATTCCTCCAGAGGATTAAAGAAGAGGCGTAAGTAAAAATCCATGCATGGAATTTTAATGTATCTATCACCTCTGATCTCTCCATAAACCTTTAATTTCAGGTGAATAGTCTATCTTCACTTTGAGCTTAGCCTTTACAAGAGTAAAGGTTGACTAATATTATATCAAAAGTACACATAGCCTTTTTTGTTAACCTCAATGTTTGAATGGTTTAAAAGATAAATGTTATTTATCCATCTTTCTCTGAGATCCTGAAGTCACTATCTAGTGGTATATTTTTCCCTGTAGGAAGCAATTTTATACAGGTTTGTATGATCTGCATATTACTGGTTCTGGTACCAGCAGCATCTTATGGGCTGCTCTTTTGATTTAACATGGATTATAAACCAGAGAGAGAGACTGGGAGTTCTCTCATTTTATCCATAGTCACGCATAGGTCACATAAAATGCACTTTAACCAATTAAAAAAGATCCTTAACAGGCTTGTCCTCTGAGTGCTGCCTGTGCAGCATGTTTGCATACTCATTCTTCCTACCGCCTACCTGGAATTCATCTTTCTGTGCGTGGTAGGCTGACACTGGCTGGACACCAGGTGTCCTCCAGAGCCACTCTGTCAATCCTCTTCTCAGCTGTGCAGAGCAGAGAATGTACAAAAGGGTCTTGGGTTGAGATAAGGACAGGGAGAGATCACTCATCTATTACCATCCAGTAAAACATACTGGATAGTATGTAATAGTACCATCTATTACATCCAGTAAAACATACTGGACTTGGGGAAATAAGTTTATGACCAATCAAATCAGAGTAGGATAATGACAAATAAAAATCAAATCTTAAAACATGTTTCCCCCACCCCTTCTTTCTTCCTGGGCTTAAATTCACTCTCCATTTTTTTCTCTCTCCTCCCACCTCAGCAGAGCAGGACAATAGCAAATGGGGGCTGTGGTCAGTTCATCACACATTGTCTCTGCTGCTCCTTACTCCCCTGGGGAAGGACTCCTCACACTCCTCCCCTGTTCCAGCATGGGCTCAGCCTTGGCCAGTGGCAGGTCCATCCTGGAACCACTGGCATTGGCTCTGCTGGACATAGGGGAAGTTTCTTGCAGCTTCTCACAGAAGCCACCCCTGTAGTCCCTGCTGGCTACCAGAACCTTGCTACACAAATCCAACACACTGTCTTAGATTACTACCAGCTGCATGTACATGGGAGCTCAAAAACACCTGAGTATATAAATAAACTGATCTGTTTTGTCATTAGAGTTACCAGGTCGACAATTTTAAGTCACATCACTTTTGCTTACAGTTCATATAAGCCTAAATTGTACCTTGTCCAACACACTGACACTTTAACATGGTAAATCTTATTCTAAAACATTCGTTCTGTTCCTTTTCAGTGACCAACAAAATGGCATGGTGATGCTCAGACACTTTCTGCCCCAAGTCTCAACAGTTTTGACCAACCCTCCTGTTCAGCATGAGGAAAAAGAAAGTGAATAAGTAAACTAAAAAAAAATAATTTGTGTTCAAAGTACCATACTTTGCACATTACCGCACAAGAAGACCCTCTTCCCTGGTATTTCCTTTTCTGTATCCCATTCTTGTAATGGCCCTTTGGAGATGTTAATTGAACACATGGTTATACTGTTCTGCCTCTCAAATTCTGATGCTCACACCTAGGGAGCAATCCCTTCACTCCTTTGCTTATACTGAGTAAAAGATATTTGTTATGGATCCCCATACCTAGACTTCATATGTGATTGTAAAGAAAAAGTAAAGTGCAGAATTAAATTTAGAGAAGACCTGACAGCTACAACTGGAGCATTTCTCATTATGCTTCTGGTAGCACTAACTGTATTTTGACTCTTGCACAAACAGTTTGTCTTTTGACTACCTTCTCTGCCTGAACATCCTCTATTAAACAAACCCTTTCACTTTACCAAGCCTTACTGAAAAAGAACTTAAGAACCCTGTGAATGAGCAGGTAGGCAAAACCAACTCAAGAAAGGACTGCACTGGTTCCATAGTGTTTTCCCTCTAATTAGGACCCTTTTAGAACTTAAGTACGATGAATTTGTCTAATTAAAGACCTGTTTAAAGATGTCTTCTTTTCTGACAGCAAAAGCTACTGCGTATGTCATGTAGGTGGGGAATACCTGATACAGTTGTTTGGTTTTGAGTTCAACTGCTGAACTAGACTAAGTATTCAGTGACAGATAATCACACTTAGCTGCAGAAACAGCTGAGGGATCAAAGAAGATATTAGTGGCTACAATAAGATTGGACATGTTCTAGTGACAGAAAAGGCCAAAACCAGGAGCACATGGAGTGCCCTCTCCTGGCACCTTGGTCAAAGTATTGTAGGAACCTTGGTCAAACAAAGTATTGTAGGAAAGATCAATCTGCAGGCTTGTTCTTTTATAAGCTGCTTACTTTGCTGAGGTAGAAGCTTGGCTGATGGCGACTGACCTTGCTGTAGTAGATTGTGTGAGGAATTAACACAACTAGAAACTGATATAAAAATCTCAATGAAGTGGAATCCTTCGGCACAGCCTTAGTATGTTTCTGCTTAAGTCTGTTCCTTCAACCTCTAATCACTACTATTTGTTTGTTAGTCCACAGGATGGGAACTTCTTTTATTTATTTTGGGAAGGAAATGGGTATGGTACTTAGCAGTATTACAAGTGTCCTTGGAGCCTTTCCATTAGTTTCTGTGGAGAGCTACAGTCTCATCATCTTTGCCAGCAGACATTGATCCAAAATTTCTTTGAGCATGAGCTTGAGCACAGTAACTTCTGGGTTATTGTCCTCTTACCGCTAGGTACAGTTGAAGATGTTTTAGCCTGTGGGAGAACTCTGAAATCTGCTCTCTAGTACCTGCTGTAATTACATAGTAAGTGCTGTCTGCCTGGAACAGTGTTCCCAGAGGTGACAGTGTTGGGTACGAGGGGAGCTCTCTTCATGCCTTTTCTATTTGAAACTGATCCTGGACTCTAGGATTACCTCTGTTCTATATCCACTAACTATGGGCCAGGAAGGGGCCTACTATGGGCCTCTCAGAGATTTTATTTTTCAGATGTGTCAGACACATGAGATCAATATAATTTATTAACAGATGCATGAATGTTACAGATTTACACATTTCCTGATATACACTGCTTCCATCCTGACAAACTTTTAACTCTTCTTTGTCTCCAAGCACAGCTGTGATGTAACACCAATATGTGCACAGCATTATTGTCCCTGGCACAACAGCAGCAACTATAGTTCTTGGGGGCAAGTAATTTTTCGAACAGCTGACAAACAAAACAATCAGGTTCTGGTTTCTACTTTCTTCTTTTATGGCTGTGATACTTGTCTTCATCCCTGAAACAAAAACACAAACATTGTGTGGGCTGTCAGGCTCAGTGTGACAGAATCTGAAGGAAAAAAAAAACAACTTGGAAAATGGAAAGCTCTCATTAGATGCAGTCATGTCCTCTTCTAAGGAGAGAAAGTAAATTACTTTAAGACAGTTTATTTCCCATGCTGATTTAATCAAAGCCTTGTCATGCAGTGCCAGAGTGGCAATTAGTCTCTAGGATGAATGGCATCATGGTGTAATGAAGACAATTTGAGACAAGCAATCATTGCCATCCACACAGTTATCTAACAGCCTCTACCCACACAAACTAAGGACAATGCAGCACTTCTTCTGCACAACAGCCCAAGTCTCTGCTACAGGTTCCACACACCTATGGTCCTATAGATGCAAATGTGTCCTTGGTGGTAGTACTAGAAGGTGTGACCTAGATGTGTTTTCTTTTGCTTTTAAAAATGTGTCCAGAAGTACTGAAGAGCAACAGCATTGTTTTGAAGCATCTACCGTGGAAAAGCTATGTGACTGTATGTGTATGCATACTAGTGAAACAAATAACCCTACTTACTAAGTTCCAGCAGGAACTAGAGCAGAAATCAGCATTAGACATGACAAGCACCGTTGGTTGTGGATGAGGGACATACTGCCCATTTAACCATGCTGATCAAGGAGTAAAATAGCCTGTACCAGTCCTGCAGCATGCTGTTGGAAGTGCCACCTTTCAGCTGTGAGACTAAAGTCTGGATCACAGTTTCTAATCTCACAGCATGTATTGTTTACTGTTAGTATCCTCATGCCACTGGCTTGTCATGCTGCACATGAGGTTAAGCCTACCTTTCTAACTGGACTAGATATTCTAATTCTCTGCACTAAATCCTCACAGACAATGGCAGTGGCTGCCTGATTGAGGAGCAGGAGTCACTGGCACTAGGCTCACCTGTCTCTTTTTCTCCGAGAGTCTCTGTCTTTGCCTCTCTCGCGACTCCTTCTCCGTTTACTTGGACTCCTGCTGGTCTCTCTCCTGTGTCTGGTGCATTCAGTATCCTTACTGCTTCCTCCAGACTGCCGTGAGTCCACCGACACTGAGCGCCTGTCTTCCCGTCTGAAAAAAGGGTTAGTGATTTTAGTCAATAAAAATAGTTTCAGTCACTACTGTTTTCAGGACCATTTTGTAATATAATGATTTACTAACCATGTAAGACAGAGGACATATATTTTATTAAGCCTCTTTCTCTCCCTAAGGAATACAGTATGGCCCAAATGAGGCCCAAAGCTCTTATATGTGCACATTTCAACACACTATTTAATCCAGCTATTTCTTATAAACACTGCCCCTCAATCTTAACACCTTTGCTTGTGAAACAGGAGGCAATAGAAGGGGTTCACTCTGTTTTGCTTTAAATCCCTAACTCTTCACCCTGCCAAGGCAGGAACCACCTAGGACAGGTTACACAGGAATGTGTCCAGGTGGGTTTTGAATGTCTCTAGAGAGGGAGACTCCACACCCGTCCTGGGCAGCCTGTTCCAGTGCTGTGCCACCCATCCACCTTCACTGTAATGCTGGAAACAGTGTCAGCTTTTAGTTTGTTTCAACAATATTCTCATCTCACAAATATCCTGAAGACGCACAAATAGATTAGCACTAGGTCATAATTCCATTTTTGTTTCAGTGACAAATGTTTGCAAGAGTGTGCAGTGTTGCTTGACACAGGAAGAATTATGTCTAGATAAAACACACTCCCAGTTAGCACAGCAGCATTCAGTGATAAGGACTGCAAATACTCCCCATATTCACTAAGTTATGGAAACCTTTACTCTGAGGTATATTATGTCTATCATAGCATTTCCTGTCATATGATAGGGAAGGGGAAGAAATTGTGTACTTGTATTTCCAAGTGTCCTTCTGTCCCCAGCTACCACATACATATACATCTAGACACAGAAGGAGCACTACTCATTCCCAAGCTCCACTAGAAACTACCTGTTCACCTGAATCACTTGTAACTTACCTACTTAACCTGAAAGAAAGATACTAATTAATTTTTCCCCATCTTTCATGCAGACAGAGCTTCTCAAGATTTAACAGAAGCAGTATAAAATAAACTAGGCATATGTCTCAGACACGGTTAATATGTGCTATTAGAAGACGATAAAATAAAATTACAGGCTCTCAGCCTGCTCACATGCCCCAAGAATCTGCCAGCTGTTGTATACCTTCCTGAAGATTTCGACTTCCCTCCTTCACAGATCTCTGCATTATCCAACCTGTTCTCCTCCTGCCAGTGATTGCTGAGTTCTTCCATATGCACACCAATCACATCCCGAATCACCTGGAGATTAAGATATATTAAAAACAAACATGTCATGGTAGTAACCTGAACTAGCAACTAGCCAGAAGGTAAGCATCTCAAAAACCCATAAAATCTCCCTCAGATCCTCTACATCAGATGTTTGAATTTTATTATTTTACAGTAGTCAACTCTATCTTTCTGGCAACCTCATATTCAAAACTTAGCAGTTAGAAATGCTTCTGTTGTTTCTAACTTACTGCAACAAACCAAAGCCAAAAAGATTCCTCTATAGTTTGCAACAATAATAAAGCAAGGTACAAGAAGCAGAAAGAGACACATATTCTTTGTCTAAAAAAGGGCATATAATTGTTTATGCTGATATATAAGAAGCAGTTTTAGGCAAAAATGCCTTTATTTTCAGGTCTCACCTCAGTGTAAGACTTCTTTGTTATATGAACATTCTTAGCCCTGTATGACTGCCGCCGCCTCTTGTAGTCTCTCATCTCAGCCAGAATTTCCAGGTGGGACTTTGGACCTTTCTGACTATCATCTAGCAAAAAATTGGAAGTAAAACAAATGGTCATTAGCACTTGCAGGTACTTTCAGACACATAAAATATGTTGTGTTCTTTCTGAAGTTTCTCCAGTATATGAGTTTAGCACAAGCTTCCTCTCCACAGTCCTTGCCAGCTGTTTGCATAGGACTAAAAAGCCACCAAGCAAATGTTGTTATGTGACCTCAAGTGACCTAACCATGATCCAAAGCAATATACAGGCTTGTGATTTGGTCAAATGCCTACAAAACACGGGTCATGTTTTCAAAGCCAGGGCTACAGTAAGATCCAAAGACTGCAAAAGCCACATTCTGTAAAGCAGTATCTCCTACCTCCTTGGCACAGCATGGCCCACAGGGTGACACAGATGCTTATGCTGCACTTGGTACAGTTACAAACTGGCATGACTCAACAGGGATGAGAGGCTTTGATCCAATACACCCATTTGTATATTGCTCAAGAGCTCCACTTGGATGACTGCCAGTCTTCCCTGTTCAGTTTAAGTGATCTTTAATCTCGTCATCTCTCATAGCAAATACTGTTCCGAGCTGCGCAGAAAGTTGACAGCATTAATCAACCTGAAGTTAGTTGTAGCAAAGACAGAAGATCTGTCCACACAATACCTATGCCAAGAGCAAAGCACTGAGGCTTTCCCAGAAAGAAAACATCATAAAGGGCCAACACCAAACTAGTGTTTTCTTATTCCAGGACTTCGCTGTGCCTCTTAAGAACAGTATGCTTTCACAAGAAAAACAGCACAAATGATTCTGCTTGGCTTTCAACAAAACCCATCTAACTGGACAAACTGAAAGTTATGAGCCATAAATTCAACAACAGATCATTCTTCAAACCTTGGGTGATTTTTGCTGCTAAATCCACAAACAGATCACTGTCATTCTCTGTTATTTGGGATCTAGACCTCTGTTTCTTTGTTTCTTCAACAACATAATCATAAAGAGCAAGGCGATCAGCTTGAGTCAGGTCACAGGTGAAACGCTTGTGGTTTTGAGGAACTTCTACAGGCAGTAAGGAGTAAGATCCTGGAGGTTGGACAGAGAGCTGTTGTTAGTAAAATAGCATAACTGTATGGGAAAACACAGATAAGCTCAACAAAAAATGCAGTAAACACCCATGCTGTTTTCATCCTTCCTCTACGTACTTAAGAAGAAGTTTCAATCTTCTTAATTTGAAAGGATAAATATTGTTCAAAGCAAAAGTCCAAATCCCTCCCAAGCCTCGCACAGGCTGTATAACCCCTCTTGACTGCTCCCACAGTTACAAGTTTCCACAGGTCACGAAGGATTCATACTACATTAGACCAAAATGACCCTCTGTATTGTCCCATCAATTTTAGCTCTTGGCTTACAAGCTAAATCCAGAGAGGAGGCTGCAGATCTAACTTGTGGGTTTACCTTACTCGTAAAATGTTCTGCAAAGTACTAGCTGCAAAATACCTCTTCTGCCAACAAGAATGAAAGCTTCTAGGAGACAGGCACTGTGCAAACCAGTCTCACTCACACTGTCACCTCCTCTACAGAGCTTATATAATAGATTGCCACAGGGATTTACTGCTAAAAGGGCTATAGAGGCACTTTCAAAGTGCCCCATATTGGTTCAGATAACTGACTTCAAAGTTATGGAACAAGCACACTGCCTGCATGCTCCTTGTTCGCTGAATCATCAGCCCAGTACTCACTCCTCCCACTTCCCAGTTAAAACACATATCCCTCCAAACAAATAAATCCATTCTCAATCTGTTGCAACAGCAGCAAAGTGACCTCCCTAAAGATAAGGGTGCAATATTCTAGGATATTGCCTGCAAAACAGCATTTTATTCAAAAACATTCACATTTTCAGCAACCACTGACCTGCTCCCCACAACACAACTCTCTCCCTGCAAGGCACAATCCCACACCTCCAGGCAGACAGAAGAGCCAACACAAGACAGGGTGTCTGCAGGAGCCTTCACAACAGCCAAGCTAGTGCTCCTCTAGATTATTCAACTCTTAACAGAGGCTGGGCAATCTCCCACATCCTGCTTTCACTAAAGACACCAAAGAAGAGGAAGAGGAGCCACAATAACTCTACAAGCAAACCTAAAATACAAGACTTCATCATCACTATACTTGCAGCCTAAACCAGAACTGTTCTCATATGAACTAAGAGATTTAAACACAAAAACTAGAGCTCTATTTTTAAAATGCATTGTTCTTACAGGGTCATGGAAGTCCATAAAAATGCCCCAATAGTTACATGCTTGTGATTTTACAAGGATTTCACAACTTGTAATTAAGACCAGTTTTCCTGTTCTACATAGAATATGTTCTTCATAGAATATTATCTATGCAAATATTCTACATAGAATATTAACTATCCTAATATTCTAAATATGGTTAGAATTTTTAAAAAAACAACAAAGAAAGTTTAATTCCTTTGATACAGTTAATCAGAAAGAAATTTACAATACAAAATAATTTCCATTTGTTTCTGTTGCCAAAGAGTTTGAACTGAACAGACAATTCCAAGTCAGGAAATCTTACGGTGGGCCAAGATGCTGCAGTGAAAACCACCCCAATACAGTTGTGTTACCCTCAGGGAAAGGCAAGCTTGCAAAGCTGGACAGCAAACACTGGCCTCTAGTGGCTCACCGGTGTATCTTTGCAGTGAACCACTCGACAAAGGGTTTATCTGTTTCTTCTCTACTCAGATGTGCCAGTGCCAAACTAACGAGTTACCACTTCTCTTCAGAGGAAGTGCACCCAACATGCTCAAAACACAGCGCACATCCCATGAAAGCTCCTTCCCAAGCAACTGTCCATTAAGTCCCCATTTGCTACGCCAGAGGAACAAGAGACAACATGCAAAACTATGCCTGAGCAGGTGCTGCTGTATTTGGCTGAAAGCTGAACAAATGCACTTTTCCTTCTGTACAAATCTGTCTAATAAACTACTGTCTACAGAGAGTAAATTGTGTAGCTTTCAGGTGTTGCAGTAATTTCTCAACCATACATTACAGCTCTACAGTTTCTATAGGTAACTCTACTTTTCTACTTTGTCTTGGTCTGAACTCTCAAAAACTCTCTCAGTGTTAACCTGGTCCCCAGGCTGGTCACAAAACCCACTGAAAAATGAAACATAAAGGAACTAATAAGCTTGGAGCATTGGCAAAGGACAACATCATATTTGCACATGTGTCAGCATAGCTCTTATACAGCTCTTAGGACAGTCTTGAAACAATCCAACATAATAATATGCTATGTTGTTTAGTTTTTGATCTGAGGTGGACAAGCCCACACAGCTCACACCTACCAAAGAATCCCTAAATAAAACATTACATGAAGAACAAGGTTGGAGGCACCATAGGAAGAGTTTGGGCCACAAAGAACAGAAGGAAATGCAGGCAGATAGTAAAGTGTATGGAGTGGGATGGGAAGCAGAGGACTACTGCTTTAAGAAACTCCTGAATATTGCACAGTTGATTTTCCAGTACCAAAGGTAACTCAAAGTGTGAGCACATCAGACTCAAATTCTTTTATCTAGCTGCCCCAAATAGAGAAAGCAGTTATACTCCAAGATATAGAAGGGGAGAAATATTAAAAATAAATAAATTCCTCACAGCAGTTCACAACGAAATGAAGGAAGATACCAGGAGGGAGACAAGAGCTGGCAAAGTGATCTCAGCACCTGCTTGCTACTCACCTTCACTGTAGCCTGTGCCTTCCTTTGCACTTTGAGCTCTAGCTTGCTTAACAATGTGAAACTGTAGCTCTTTATCTGCAGGCAGAGAAGACAAAAATGTCATAGAAGTTTTACATCAAATACTTGAGTACTTGGTAGGGTTAGTCTTTATTACCCAACCTCTATTATGCGACTTATGGTGTGGCCCAGAATATTGTAGCTTTATTCATGTATACAACAGTTCATGTATACATTTATTTCTGTGTACAATAGTTTTATTCATGTATAAGGGAACATTTAACTAAAAATATACCTTTAATCTACTCCATGTTTGAAATGAGGGGAGAATAAAAAGAAAAAAACAAACAGGATTTTCTGGGTTACACAGATATGGACATAGAAACATATGTACCATTACCACATCTGAAACTTCAGTAGCATTACTATATCCCCAAGTTCTAGGGCCAGTTTTCCTACCTTCTCCATATGCATTTTAATACTCTTTCTGCACTAGATACCAGGAAAATATAGGAAGAACCTGGGAAATAACTTGGGAAGAAAAAAAAGAAAAAGGTCTTCCTTGGCCTTGAAGTGAAAAAGCCAAGTGACAAAAACAGCCAAAGCAACCTACTGAGCAGAATTACATAGTGATAGATGCATAACAAGGGTGAACTAAGAGGAAGTACAATAGTGAGAAAATAAACCCACTGATGGATACACTCAGGGTTTTCAGGAGGCCTTGGAGAGTTTGCAGCTCGCAAAGAAATGGGGTGTGTTACCATGAGGACTCGCACTCTGCCCTGTGGGATCTCCCCGTAGCTCTCACCCTCTGTTGCCCCAGGGATCTC
>NW_008667077.1:20083-47734 GCF_000695815.1 Acanthisitta chloris | reverse complement strand
ATATTAATTTTTTACTAAAATTATTATTTAACATTTAACTTATCAGGATTCCTGAATCCAGCACACTTCTGAAAAGATCACCACTGACTTCAGCCTAAGCCTTTATGTGCAAAAAATGCTGACGACAGTGCCTCTGAAGAAACAGTCAACAAATACTCAAAGAAATACTCAGAAGGCAACAGTAACAATACTTAAAGATTTGCACTAAGTCAACTAGAATCTTCTACTCCAACACTTTTAAAATATCCCCCTCCTTGCCTCTGGGTGGCATCCTTTTTTATAAATATTATGTGGAATTCATTGCTTTTTTACTTTTTGCAGCCTACATAGGTGCTTGCATCTCACACTCATCAAAGTTCAGTTGCAATAAACAGTGTACATACACACATGATACTTATACATATGCCTCTGTAATACACATGTTATGAAAAGTACATAATTTAAAAACGTGATGAAGTGATACAAAGGTTAGAATGGCACCTTCTCAGGCATTTTGAAATACTAACTCAACTTTGAAAAAACTCCATTATGCGTACTACCCACTATGTTTATTTATTCTGCCCTGTAAGTGTTGACTATAATAGGATAGTTAATCATATACATTTTTTTCCTTCCTACAAGATCCTATTCTGCACCCAAATGGACAGTATGCTTTCACTCCATTTTGTTTTCTTAATCAAATAAATATGGCTTCTAGGCCATATCTATTCCAGTGTAGCTTAGCCCTGCTCTGAAGACAGTCATCTTAATTTGCTCATAACTTTCATCAGCACCCTCACTACAGCATTTGACTATCTATCAAGACCACATGCTAGCAGAGCTTTGAACTACATCTGTCCTTTTTGAGCCGCACAAAGACCAAAGAGCTTTTAGACTTAAAAGCCAGGTTTTATTAGGGGGGAGAGAAAAAGAGAAGGAAAAAAAAAAAAGAGCTAGAACACGCTAAGTGACTCCAAGTGACTAAGGAAGATAGAATACAAGAGTGCCTTACGGGGTTCCATCCTAACACTCCATGTACCAAAAAGTGCATTTTTGCTAGCTTGCTTGTTTCTGCAAGCCAGAAGTCTTTGCTATAGAGTGACCACTTAATGTAGTTAATATTTACAGCTCCTCAGGTACTATGTATCAGTAATTCCAACACCTAACAGGCTACAGATTGACCTTTAAACTAATGTTTACACAGATTCTTTTGTAACAACATAAAGTGCCTTATTTATTCAGTTCTTGATAAATCAACAATGCCATGTCCAGTTTTCAGCATGCAGATGCTTAAGACCATTAGTTATTTGCATGGAAAACCCTGAAGACCTGAAGCCTTTACTGTATCCAGTCACTCTCACTTCCATTCATATCCTCTCAAGCATCTATCAGAATTGCTTTATGTTTTAAATTCTATTTTCTATTATTATTTCTACAATTATTCATGTATATTTCACCATTACCTTTCTCTATTAAGTTCTATATGTTTGATTTAAAGGAGGCTCTGAGACTGTAAGGTAAGACTGACCTTGCCTGACTGTCTTGTTTTTTCATAGGCATATTTTTCATAAAATGAAAGACAAACTTTGTGAGGATTTATTTGCTCTTCTTTCATAATCTGGCCCCTCAATATCTGCAAGTCACTCTTAAGCACTCCCTTCTTCCCATCATCTCAATTTTCATATTGAGATATTTCTTCATGAAAACAGAACTCAGGAAAAAAAAGAAAAAACAAAAAAGAAATTCCACTTGGTATGCCAAATTTCATAACATGGTGATGCAAATAACTAAACTAAGATTTCAGTTTGTATTAAATTATGCAAATTTTTCATTTCTGGTATTGCTTTGCTGTGCAATAGCTAGCCAGATGTATATGCCAGCTAAATTCAAGATGATAATTTTAGACGTATTAAGTGTAAATGTGACAAGGACATTCTCTGCCATATGCTAAAAGCTTTTTAAGGATTTCTAATTTCTGATCCAAGATACTATAAAAAACCCACCACAAAACCAAAGACCTGGTTATATCCCCTCACAGTTGTAGTGACTTACTCTTAGCACAGGACAGAAGTTATAAATAGACTGCTTGCGAAAGTGCAATTTCATCTCAAAAAAATTTTCTTCCTCCCTACCAAAAAAATTATATTTGGAAACTTCCTTCATCAAATGCTTAACTGAACCAAAAATATACATATAAATAAATAAATTAATTTTTAAAAATCTTAATTCATTGGGGTGGGAGCCTTAGAAACAGGTGTAAGTATATAAGATGGAGTTTTATCATTGCCAATGATAGTCAAAAATCAGGATGGGTTTCAGTTTTACTTTTAAGTGCTTACAGAAAAAAATTAAAACCTTTAAGCCGTTTGCATTCCATGTAAATCTTTGATATGTAGCAGTAGTAGTGATATATTTCTAAATATTAATTCTATTTTATTACTACTTCTATTTTATTTCATATTTAATAGATACTGACATGGTTATTAAAGAGTAAGGAAAATAATTAAACAACATCCTTATTGTACTCTGAATTAATATGGTTAATTCAAGCACTTCAATTATAGTTACAATGCATATATGCCAAATCAAAAATGTGACATTCAGTGGAACAACCCATTAACATTGACAGGAAATATCTGATAAGGCAGATACATCATTAAAATGTATTTAGTTTGTTTTCACAAAGTAGCATAAGTCTTGCAAGAGTGCTTGGTGAACTTCCAGATCTTATTAAATATTTATAATTAATCCTTACAAAGTAACATTTCACAATGTGTGTTCTAATTAAAGGGACACTGTCAGATTGAATTTTTTTTTCTAATTTGACCCATCTAAAAAACTTGAAATTTCTGTTCAAGTCCCATTTAGACTGGACATCCTACACTTCTGCTTAAAAGGTGAGAAAAGTTAGATCCCCTATGAAATTCTACAACAGTCTTTCACACAATCATAAGTGCAATATCAAATGCTCTCAGGTTAATACTCCTTGCTCTGTTCCAGCAGGTACAGATTGCTTGTGGGTTTGTTTGATGGGAGATAAGTCTCCCCTTTGCTACTTCTGTTGCTACTCCTAATTTTTAGAAAGGCTGTTTCCAAAAGGCATAAATGCAGCAAGGAATACAGCATGTACTAATAATGGAAATATAACATTCAGTATGGTTGTGGGATTCATTCCTTTGATGTAGCCATTCTTTCCGAACCTCAACTTCTTTTCCTTATTTTTTTTCTCTTTTGAGGTAAATAATTAATCTAGGGATATAATCTTTTCTTTGAGCAAGTCTTCTTAACTGATACATCATGGTTCTGCTTGTGCTAAGTTGTATGTGAACAGCTTCCAAGAAAATCAAAGGCTGCATGAAGTGCAAACTGGTACCATTATTCTTAGCTCTACCTATTTATCTAGTAGACCATCACTTATAGCAACCAACACCATTTTGGTTCTCCTATGGCCAAGAATGATAAATCTAGCAGGAAAATTATAGTTTTGCATTTACTGTGCTTTCAGCTGCATCATGAAACATTTGAACTGTTCCCTTTCAAATGACACTAAATTGGAAGTTGAACTCCAGGACTGTGCCTACTACACCTACTGAATGGGTCTGGAGTACATAGTGCCAGATTAAAACTACCACGGACTAGTACCTTCACTCTACAGAACACTGCTACAGCAGGCAGAGGCATAAACTATATTAGATGTTAACAGTCTAAACTCGGGTTTGAATCTAATCTTTAAAAGTGGCATAATCCTCTACAAAGAAATAAAATCCCTGAACACCACACTTCAAACAGTCTGTGGTGGAATAGCTTTTCGTGGAGGGAGGGAAGGGGGTGGTGTTACCTTTTTGTTTCCTTAATAAATACAAATCTGCTATGGAAAGTTTCCCTATAAAAGACAGGACTACTCTAACACATGTACACACACTCTTTTCCAGGATTAAAATCCCAATTTTGAGGTTGTTCTTAGGTGACACAGATAGACAAGGGAGGGACTAACATTATTTCCTTCTGTATAGCTTTCCTTGACACATAGGCACCTATATGGATTCATAGCTGCATCACAATCATCAGCATGGCCATGGCAATTACACCTGAAAGAAAAACAGGTAGTAAAAAAAATTAAAACATGAAAACATATCTGTCCAACTATATATTACATGGTCACAAAGTCAATTTTGTGATTATGTAGTTTGGTTCTTTATTAAGAACAAATATCACCAAAGAGCAGGTTCTTAAGTAAAGCAACCTACAAAAGACTACTTCACTCAACATGTTTTCAAGCATCGACAATTGCTTCCCAAGAGCATAAAATCCAGCATGTAGCAGAGCTACTCTTATCTTATATAAGTAAAGAAATCTGTATTTCAGTATGCAACATTAATATGCAAAATTTTATTAAATAAATGGCAATTATTCATGAATATTAAGCCTTACAGTGCAGTTCTAGTTTTCCCAGCAATCTTTACTGTATCAGGTGTAATTTTCCTGTTTAACCCATTTTTATCCCAGTTAAAACAGCCATTTCTTACAAAAAATAAAATCTGTAAAGTCTTAGTTAATAGTCAATATCCATACCACTCTACCTGAATGGATCCTCTTTTGCAGGCATGGCATAGCTTTGCAAACTACAGCTGAAATTATTTTACTGTTACACTGTCACCAAGATAAAGCTATTTTAGTAAATGCATTATCATAACACATTTAAATCAACAGTCAAAATATATTTGCAACAGAAAATTTTGAGGTAAGCATGACCTCTAATGGGGTCCTTTGCCTCAAAATGAGAACTACCAAAATAATTTCAGGAATAATACTTATTAACAAAAATCTGCACCATATGCTTCTTGGAAATGGTTTCATTGCCTAATTTGCATATTATTTACAGGCCATGATTAGTCCTTTCACAAGACAGCACACTTGTATACAATGAAGTTGTCAGTCACAGAAAATGTCACACTTTTACTGATGGCTCTCCAATTTTGAAAGAAAAACTCCAGCTAAAACAAAGAGTGAGTTCTGCATTAAGACTGTTAAAATTGTCATGTCTGGGAATCGATAACGAAACTTGGAGAAGCTACTAAAGAAAAGCACAAGCCATTGTTTCAATCACAAGCATTTGCTTAGAGGCATTAGTGATTCCAAGGAAAGGATTTCTTTTGACAGATTTGTGTAATAAGTATAATTAATGGGAAAATAAAATGTGAGTAAATGTTTCTAAAAACAGTACACCAACCATTTCAAACTTGATACACTGCTTCAGACCAAATTCTTTTCTCATTCATAAGCATAAAAGCAAAACAAGTTCATTAGATTTAATACAGGTCCTGTTATGTTTTGCACAGCTGTAATAGTCAGAGGCAGTGCTAGGTGGGGAAGAGTCACGTAACACCTACCTTCCACTGACTGTAACTTCATTAACTCCATAGTATCTATGCCTAAAATTTACCCAAGGCTGATTAGTATGATACTGGCCACGGAGATGAATCCTCACTTGTGTAGCTTTTACAAACTCTTGGAGAGACGGAGTATTATAAAAATCATTGTAACCAGGTCGGTGATTTGGTTCCGGGGTAAGAACACTAAAAGTTAGATTACCACGGGAATATGGCGTAAAGCTGTTTAAATAGAGAGGAAGACAAATTAAAATCCAAGTATCACATACTTTACAGATTCTGTTTCCTAATATCCTTTTTCTCAGAAAGGGTCTCCACTTAAGTGTATATACAGGCGTTTTGTAGTTACTGGGTAAAAATTCCTATGTCAGGGGTTTCCCAGTCACCAGAATTCAAGAAGGGGAAAAGAAGTGTCCTCCCTATGTCTGTTTTTCCCCAAACTAACACGCTCTTCTCCAGACACTGGGTTTCCAACTGAAAGCAAAGACTCTAGCAGGCAACTCTAAAATATGAATAAAGCCTGACTAATACAGTGTCATCTGCACTAAGTTTTCAAAAAGTTTAACACACTATCTTTGAGAAATAAGAACTAGGCTTGACCCACTTACAGGAAAACATTCTGCTAACACAAAATTAACAGGCCCATATTGTTAGTCATATATGTGTTAAACACATATCAAAAGCATACAGAAAAAAAATTATTTTGATTTTCAGAGTCACTGAACTGTATCATCTCATCTGATAAGTGAGTTACAAACACATCCTACCTTCAAGCAAGTGAAATGCTAGAGAATTTAATGTAATGCAGTAAGATTAGAAGTGTATATTTAACACCAGGAAGGGGAAGAACAGACCCAAGAATTCAAGCAAAGGCCAAGTAAACAAGTATATATAAACTTCACATTTTCACAACTTGGTATGAATGTTGGCATCTCTGTGAGAGAGAATGCCTGCTTATTTGGACCCCTACATGGGCTCATTAAAAATAGGTAACCCACATTATCACGTTATGTATGACACAGAACATTAAAAAAATGTCACTTCAGAATATCTCAGACCTTTTGAAAGATGAGATTTCTAGTTAGACTTGGTCTGCTGAGTCATACTCTTCTGTCTTCATGAAGGATCTTTGCATTTACTGTGCCCCTATCCAGGTCAGTGCTTCACAAAAATCTCAGAGGAATATATATGTTTGTTTCCCTGGGCTAGACTGTCTTCTCTTCCCCTCCGCAGAAAGTTAAAAAAAGTATTTTTCTCCCATGGCATATAGAACTGTAATGGAAATGTTAAGATGGGTACAAATGGCAGATGAACGACACCACCTCGGTATGGAACCACCAGAAGGAACAGCAGAAAGACTGTAAGGCTGATGGCAACTAGATAAGCAGGTCATCAAGATTTTAGGGCATCTACATGCAGTTTCTCAGGAAACCAGGAATACAAGGTCCTAAAATAAGAGCCTGCCAATATTCAGACTAAGCCTCTGATAGGGGTATAAAGGTCAGTGAGTAACTCCTTACTTACAGAGGCGGGCACAGGATGGAGAAACAAAAACCTTAATCAGTTTCATTTCCTAAATGACACAAAACAGTCCATTCAGCACCAGTATGTGGTCACCAAAACAAGAACCCTTAAGCCATGGTAAGGATTTCAAAGCCATTTGACTTCCACGTCAACCCAAGGAATTCTGGCTAGGTTGACAGGACACAAGTACACTGGTATATAAATCCTGGACAGACCATTTGGATATGTCTTGGCAGTTACAAGCATGTGGGTATGAGAGAAAGAGAGAAACAAGTTTTGTTTTACAATAAAATCACCTTCCCCTCCTATAAGGGAGCTCTGTTATGCTGCTGACACAAATTTTGAGCATTGTTCCAACAGTAACTCCTCTTTCAGCACACAGAATACTCACCATTACAGAGTATATGCCTTATATCTTAAACAAAGCTTTCTGTGCATCAGATGTACCCAAAAATCACTCATTCATATCACTTCCTGTCATCTAACATTCTAATTGCAGGATAGAAACAGTGCTGCTTACAAAACATTTATAGAAACAGTTTATACTTCTCAGTTATTTTTAGAAAATATACAAATATGTATCTCTGGGCTGAAAGTGGCATTACACCTCATCTGCGTTATTTATCCAAAAACACTTGGCTTACTTAAGATATTTTCCTTCTCCTCTACCCTCTGCTCCAAGGATCAGCAAAAAAGCTCAGATTCCTTTGCTGAAAAGTGGTGTAACTCAAATGACCTTATACCTCCTCTCCTCAGAATACTGAACTCCTGGAGAACAGACAAAGATGCTGACACTTGAAAAGTCTTAGAAAGGTAGCAAAAGTGTAACAACAAAAAAAAAAGCAAAATGCCTACAGCATCTGATAATGTACTTTCTCACTGATTTCCAGTCAAGTATTAAACAAGCCTAATACTGACTGGCATATAAATTCAGGCAAGAGACAGTGCATTTGAATATATGCAGTGGTATAGATTCAAATATATGTGTGTGTATGTGTAGATACATGCATGTGTGTGTATAAAATGATAACATATTTTCTATTACATATATGTTATACACTATATTTATTAAATGTATATTTTATATAGAATCATATAATATTAAGGGTTGGAATGGACCTTAAAGATCATCTAGTCCCAACCCCACCTGCCATGGACAGGGTCCCCTCCCACTAGACCAGGTTGCTCAAGGCCTTATCCAACCTGGCCTTGAACACTGTCAGGATTGGAGCATAAACAATCTCCCTGGGCAACCTGTGCCAGTGTCCCTCACAGTAAAAAATGTCTTCATAACATGTAACCTCAATTTCCCCTCTTTCAATTTATACCCATTACTCCTTGTCCTATCACTACAGTTCCTAATGAAGAGTCCCTCACTGGCTTCCCTAAAGGCCCTCTTCAGATCCCAGAAGGTTGGTTGCTATGAGATCTTCACACAGCCTTCTCTTCTCTGAGCTGAACAGCCCCAACTTTCTCAGTCTGTTTTCATAGGGGAGGTGCTCCAGTCCTCTTATCAACTTCATGGCCTCCTCTGGACTTGCTCCTTGTCCATCTTATGTTGGAGACACCAGAACTGTACACAGTACTCCAGGTGAGGTCTCACAAGAGCAGAGTAGAAGGGGAGAATCAACTTCTTCAACCTGCTGGCCACACTTCCTTTTGATGCCGCACAGCGTAGTGTTACACAGCTTTCAAGCTGCACATGCTAATTGTCAGTAAAGGAGCTTGCAACATGTTTCTAAAAGGTAAAGATCCTTCTTGGCCCTCTCCCCAGTTTTGTATTGGTTCTTGCTTAGACAGATTAAAAAGCTTCAAGGTACAATTTTCAACCCATTTCTTACATATGTTGCATGACTACTAGTAGTACTGACTGGCTGGGGTTTGTACTTAAATTTAGCATCTTTCCTAAGCTTCACAACAAGTCATACACTCAGAGATCAGAAGGTAGAATTTTACATTCACTAGGCAGTTTAAAACCATCTATTACGTCAGTACCTCCCCCCCACTTACCATCTCAGTGTTCTCTAATTCTACTGGCAATGACTCCTCAAAACACAAACACACAAAATTTCAAAACTCCAGCTCAAAAATAACAGACAAATCAATTGTGTCACATTCATAAATGACAAAATCTGATAAAAATGACAAATGACCTTTCTGCAATCTTCAATCAAAAGGTCAGATTTAGGATATTTTATATATTCAGCAGTCCATAATAAATGAGTTTACCAAATTAAAAGATTCTATCTCATTGGGACACAGAAATGAATTGTGTCAGGATGTTACCCATTCAAAGCATCTATATTATGCAGATAATACCCACTCATACCTATGAAGCTGGAGACAGTTGACAGAGTCTGGTTCTTCCAGAGATCCATTGTTCTCCATTCCAAAAATACTGCAATTTCTAGCAAAATACTGCCAGTCTTCCCATTTTAGATCATTGCTTTTCTTTCTTTCAATTCTTACTGCTTCAGGGTGTGGGCTAAAGAACTGCAGTATAATATAGAATACCTATGAGACAACAAATTTATGAACTGATATTAATGGCTAAGTTGTAAAACAATGAGAATACAAAGTTCTTTTTTCAGTGTGACTGCATAGTCTGCTTTACCACTCGCAGACAGGAGGATCAATATTTCAGCCCACATATTCCCAATTAAAACCAGATAATCTTTTTCGTTAAACAAACTTTTTGATCTCTCAGACACTATTACACAACTACTGAACTTTTGCATCAGAATTCCACTTTTTCTTGCAGACCACTTGAAAACACACTGCTAAGACAAGTTCTTGATTTGATACAGTAATATTCTTTTGGTAAAAATGAAGGTTATAGCTTTGTGTTGCCACATATTTGATGAGTTGCTTGTCTGATAATAGGTACATTTATTTTTTTTTTTAGGCATCTCCCTGTTTTTAGCTCAGAATCTCACAAAATACCCTGTGGTGTTCTAAAGAACACTTCCCTCAGCATACTGCTTATGCAGAAATGTGTGTATCAAATAAGCAAAATCCTAGAAGCACACAAGCATTTGTCATCGCTTTTAACTAAAGGATTAGTTTTTACTTACTTCGCCAAAACCTATCATCATATTCTTTCCTTTCTCATCATTAAAAAGGGAAAAATAAAAAAGTAATAATAGACTAGCAAGAATACATAGAAATTTAGTGAATTCCCTGTTGTGAATGCAGCCCCACTACTGATGTGTTCCTCCTTCCAAGGCATCCTGACACTCTTCAACATGCTTGTGGAGCGTTAGGTGCCATTTGGCCGTCTCATTCCATATTCCTCGGGAAGCTAAACTACCAACTCTAGAACATCTACGAAACAGAAATCCCCTCTGCTATGTCAGTGTGTTTCTGACATGTTAAATTTAATTTGTCTGCAGTCAGTTTCCCTCCAGAAGGTATGAAACAAGCACCTGAAGTTTTAATTAAAATTAAATTGAAATTTAGAAGTTGAAATTTACTAAAGTGTAGTTAAAAGTCAGCAATTAGTTTCTAAATATTGGTGTCTTCACACAGGATATCCATTCTGGCATATCTATTTTAGATTACTGCTTGTTACAACAGGTGCATCAAAAGAGGATGACAAGAACCATAATGCATCCTGTGGACTTTTGCAGTTTCATACTTGATAAAGGAAGTTTTCTTTATGGTCCTCTAAGAATATAATTTAAAATAATAAGATTTTCTCAAGATTGTAACGAAATGTCTACAAAAATACTTTCTTAGTTTTGATTTAACAAATAGTAATCTCCCCTTTACCTGATACTGTCCATTTTGTAAATCTATTGTGATTGAAACACCACGATCCAGACTTGCAGTATTAGCAAACACAGATGAAATCCAGGTGGTCCCAATGTCATCATCATTGATATAATGCAGAGGATGGGCTTCTGCATCCAACCTCAGCACTCTGTCGTTAGTGGTATCATCTGCACCATTAGGGATGCAGTATCTCTGTATCAATGGATGTACTCGGGGATGACTTGCAGGACAGCGGCACTCAGACTGGGTATGAAGATGAGGGAATTTTCCAGAGAATACTTCCAAAATGTCTCTGTCACAGCATACAGAAAATTAATTACATACATGATAAAAAAGGATAAGTGCCACTTTGTGCCTCCAGGCTCACAGACTAAACAAAATTCAGTTTAGATTATAGTAGAAACCCTAAAGGCCTGGTTTCAACTCAAGGAAATTGGCAATTGGCTAGGAATGAAGACCCCAGGTCCCTGCACTATCAATGGTAAGCTGTAGGCATCTTCAGAAAGTATCTTTGAATAAGCACGTTGGAGCTGCTTTTATTGCTCCACATATATGGTGTTCCTTAGACATGGAACCAAAGGAAATGAGTTCCTTGTTGGGGTGTCTAAAGCTAGATAGGTTGAATCCAGACATGGACTCAAGGAGAAAACCTCTTAACATTTTGCTGCAGCATATGTCTGACTCCAATCAGTGACCTGGACACTGTTCTTAAGCATACCATAGCATAGACATATTGCCTCTAACCACAGATAAATTGAATGTTTGCACTCAAATATCACACTGCGCCTTAGAAAATCCAGATAGAAATATTTTCACTTTCAACTAATTTTAATACAAATGCCCACTTTTTTAGCTGCCCCAATCTGCAATCAAACTAGTCATGTCAAATCATTGAGTCACTTCAGTTCCCTCTGACATCAGCAACTGGAATAGATACATAGCTAGGTAGGCAGGCAAGCAGATATATGAATTACATGCACGGGTTACTTAAACCTTTGTCTGCTCATCTCTGGTGTAAATGAAAGATTTTGAGAGCCTAGAATATACTGAATTTTGCTATTAAAAACCTGCTACTGTTCTCATTTTCCTACTTTATCAGTAAGAACATACTTTTTGTGTACTTGTTAGGCAAATAAATACTTGCTAACTGCCACTTCAAACTCCACAGAACCCAAAGTTACAGGACCTTTTGGACAGCCGTGGCCTTAAATTAATTGGCATGCAGTCACCACTTCACTTCACAGATAAGTATTTTGGACCAAGTAATTTGTGGATATAAAACTACATCTACAAAGACATCATTAGGTCACAACACTTTATAAAATAACTTATTTTTCAATTCTTAAACTTTATTCATTTCCCTGACCTATACAGCAGTTCAAAGGATTCAAAAGCAGTTCAAGCATTGCTCTGAAAAAGACAACCAACATGATTTTCATATAACCTGGAATTCAGATTCATATTAATACTTTAAATTCACAGGAGCTCAGTTCATCATAATGTCCTGCAGACAACTGAGTTCCCAGGAAACTGCTCTACATCTTATTGAAAGGCTATCATCACGTAGCCTTAAGGTCTGCAGTCACAAGTGTCATTGTGCACAGCCTACCCAGAAGCACCACGCAGACAAATAGGACCTGACTACTTCTGGCCAGCTTGAATTGACTAGATTAATCCAGCATGAGCTGGATAACAAAGGTAACATTTCTCTGTAATGTGCTAGGAAGGGAGCCTGGAGGGCAACAGAAATTGCAGTGGCAACTATAATTTGGCCTCGAGAATGGAGGAAGTCAAAGCAATTGCCCAGGGCGATGTGGGCTGAACTAGCGAAGTCATTGGCAGCTTATGGTGACAATCTAATATAGAAAGCAATGAACAATTAAGACAATTGCACCTCTGGGTAGGGGTGTGCACATGGCATGGGGGGAGCATGAAGAATACCCAACATGGATACCCAATACTATGAGGAAGCTGAAACCAGAGGGAAAAAACAGAGAAGCAGAGGGAACTAAGCTTGCAGCCATGAAGCCAACATGCTAACCAGTTGAAGTGCAAGTTCCCTTCATTTGAATCACTGGTATTTGAATGGTCTAAACTGGACTAGCCTGCTATGCTCCCTTCCATGCCCTGCTGTGTACCTGGAGCCCTCAGAAAGCTAAGCAAGTCTTATTCACCAGGACTAAGCTTATCAGCACACACTATTATGTCAGAATAATGATGAGTAGATAACACCTAGACAGTTTATAAGCATTGAAATCTAGCAACTGGATCTACTCTGCAGAATACAAACTAAGTCAGGTTGTAACAAGGACAACAATAACAAGGAAATCACATATTTATTACTGAGTGTTGTTTCACTACATATGAATTACATATACTGCTACAAATATTAAGCCTACTTAAGCAACAGTTCAAAAGCAAAACACATTAAGTTGCTGAATTTATGTTAACTCAAGATTTTTTAGATTAAAGGTAATCTTTGAAATGAGGTTCATAAACTGCATCATCATAGCCAATTATCTAAAGGAAACATCTGAAAAGCATTATATTTTGGGAAATAAGCATATTGTTATCTACACTTTCTTCTCACCACACTTTTTTTTTTTTTAAAATAAAAGTTCTTTACCTGTTTGTAAGTGCCACTGGGTAAAATCGAAAATCTTGCATTCTTCCAACAAATTGCTCTAAACCTAAGAAAATATACTATAAATAATCTATTGAGCAGAAGGCAGCTTTGCACTGCATGAAAGCACCTTTAATTCAGCACTCAGAGATTTCTCTTGCACAATTACCCCTCCTGAATGAAACCATCTTGGACCTGGACAAAACTATAGAGGACAGTGACTTAATTTTTTTGATAAAAAAGAATGATTTATAATAACTTTATAAGAACATTTTGTACCTATCTCTTTCCTGATTAGAGAGGTGGCACAAGGATCGGCTCATTAGACAGAAGTAATGAGCCAGTCCATGTGCCACCTCTAATTAGAGAAGAGATACAGTAGGTACAACTGTACCTATCAATTTATACAATAAAGATAAAAAGCATTTTAAAATATTCCTTTCTTTTATACGATTATTAGTTATCCAGTATTCAGAATCAAAATTACAACAGAACACATTCTCAAATACAAGCTTTATGAAACGGGGCACAGAATACTTTCTTGCTCGAGCCCACAATAAAGTTGTATAAGTGACATATAGTTGCATTTAGGAGTTAGCTTCAAATTGTGCATGTTTCTGAAGAGAAATAGTCAGTGTTTTTACACCTACAGAGCCAAGAATTTGAGAAGAGCAAAAAAAATCTCCCTGATCGTGTCATGCTGTAGTACATATAAAATTCTAGGTGCAGATGAAGAGTAAAGCTGTTAGACATTACTAGAGGCTGAATGATTCTCATTCTGCTAGTGGATTGCATGAGTATTGACAGAACTGAAGAACGTGGACTGCCAGAAATCTTCAGCTCTGTTCCTGACTCTGGAGAGGGAGGAGTGTAGTCTAGTGGCCATGCATAATTCCATTCTGAAATAGTTCCATATATTTACTCAGAAAAACTATGGTCATAAATTAATCAAATGTGTTACTTTACATACATATGCTTTAGAGAATGCAGGAAAACCTACCTATATGCAGTAACACTGAGAATAAATTATGATCCTACAGGATTATCTACCAAACATCTATCTTTCAGCCAATCTTTTGAGAAAGCTAACTGTACAATAAGAATTTTCTTCTGAAGAAAGGTATTACTTCTCAGCATATAGATAATCGAAAATTACTCACACACTTCTTTTAACTGCATCATGTTAATTTTACTTTGAATATTCCAGTGCAGCCAAATAAAATACTACAAGATTTACCTGTGAAGCTTTGTCCAATTTGCAGAGTACCATCAGCATCAATATCTGCAACTGTTCCCATAAGAGTCCTTGAATCAAAAGGTGTGTTGTCATCTTCCCAGCCATTCAAGAAGAAACTAATTCGGCTGTGATGCACCTATAGAATCAATGTAAAGAGGCAAAAACATGCTTATTATGCAACCATTTTGATTTCTCTACATGCGGTGTCTATCACTGACTAACTAATAACATTACTTCAACCTATTTGCTGTGTGTCTTTATTTTTGGTGCCTAATGAAAGCAGTTACCTCATTTCTGTCCATCCATTAGCAATCCAGTTAATAGATCACCACTCAGATGCACAGAGTATAAAATTTCCACAGTCATTAAATCAAAGAAGAAATTATAACACAGGGATCTGGCAGGGAGGAGAAAGAGAGGAAAAGGAGAAAGGCGGGTCTGTTTCCTAAGGTACAAGGCTGGTTACAGCTACATCACCACTGCAGGCCACGGGCACATGTTATAGCTGTCACAGCTCTTCTTACACATCAGTTCAAACAGGCCTCAAGGGTCTGTATACCATGCTCAGGATAACCAAACACAGCACGTTTCAGCCAAGCCTCTAACACCCCTCCAAAA
This sequence comes from Acanthisitta chloris, assembly GCF_000695815.1. NCBI lineage: Eukaryota > Metazoa > Chordata > Aves > Passeriformes > Acanthisittidae > Acanthisitta > Acanthisitta chloris. The sequence continues at coordinate 32,589 of NW_008667077.1, read as the reverse complement.
TGCCTCCCTAACCCCAGCATGTTTCTTTCTACAAGGGCTGAAGGGAATGGTATAGGAACTGCCTACATCTGCTTTACACCCAGTGGTAATTCCCTTACAACAAGGGAACCCTTGGCTAGGAATATGCACTCTGCCAGCACCCCAGGGTACTGTTTTTTGCAAGTGTTCCCTTCCCTGCCAATTCATTTTAAATCTGAGCTAACGTTCATAGAAATACTTTATGGCATTCTCTCAGCTCTACAAAGTCACAAGATGCTGAGCTCTTACAAAGTACTTTTTTTGGTTTTGCATTAAAAATCCTCATGTTTAGGTTACCTAAACTTAAGAAAAGTGTAATAATATAGGAGCATCTTTCGGCCTTACATTTTATGAAATTCAATAATTTCACTTAAAAAATACAGATCCACACAAAATGAAAATGGAAGACATCATGGCCATAGTCAGCTTCCCATTTATGAAGTTAATTATACAAACTAAGTTCCATTTATCCAAAAATTTAAATTCTGTAGAATTGTTTACTGAATAACCTTAATCTTACTTACTTCAGAAAGAGATTTATTTGCAAAAATGAAATTACTTGATTTTTAGCTATACTTAGCTTGCAGAAATATTTTTTCATATGAGAACTTGGTAGCCTTCAGATTTTCAATCGCCATTTTGTTGCTGCCAATTTACAGAGCATTATTTCAATTTTGCAGATATGGATGCCTGGTGAATCATGTCTACCAAGGCCAAATAAAACTAGAGTGCTTTAGACCGTCCTGATAGTCACGCTAATCAAAACAAAATAAACCTGGAATAATTGCTTCCATAAGAACAATATCCATTTGAGGACACAGAAAGTTTACAAGCCAGAATGATTTGTTGCAAAGAGGAAATACACAATTTATTTATCAGTTAACAAAATACCAGCTTGAAAACCACAATATAAACTCATGATGCTATTCCACCACTAAAGACTTTCAAATTTCAGATCAAGATAAACGGATACAATTATCTATAAATCTGAGCTCAAATGATCAGCATCAGTGCCTTGGGCAACATGAGTCTATCAGCATTTTAAGAAAGAAAACATGAAATAAGATGGAGGGTTTTGTTTGGATTTTTTTTTTTAGGCTTCATACAAAATTTTACAGATAAATTTTTCCTCCTTAAACTGCACTTTCAAACATACACATGCATGCTGAGCTTTATTGCCATTTCCAGATTCAGTCAATACTTCCCAAATTTAGACAGGAATATTTATTGCCCTTCCACTAATGGAAATTTGAAGGCTATTATCATAATTACTAAGCCTTGAGATTTGTTCAAAAAGTTATTGCATATGAGTTTCAGCGCTCAAAATACATCTCTCCTTTTTAAATTATCTTTTGTGTTGACACATCAATGACCTAAATACAACAGTTTTTTATTTAATTTTAATTCAAAGCCCTCTAAACATCTGATGCCCTATTTGCAAGAGCCTAAGTACACGTATATATGGTGGTTACATTGCATTTTTTTTCTGCATCACATTTTTTACAGCCTGTTACTGTCATTTGGTGTTTGACTGTTATCATCATAAAAGATACAGGCTTTTCTACTTTGTTATTTGTAGCATTATCTCATGTTTTACAACATCTTTGCACAACATGCCCACACATGAAATATAACTAGTGAAAAGTTCTCAGTGGTATTAATGCATAAAAAAGAATGTGGTTCCATCTCTACTGTCTTTACCCAGCCAAAAGCTGATGAACAGCCAATTTTCCTTTATCACATTAGCACAGCCATGAGGGAAACACATTTGTTCTAGTCAGCTACACTAAAGATACTATTACCAATCTAACATATACATGTTTTATATCAGCAGTATTCTCAGAGTATGAGAGAGCCAACAATATATTAACACTAGCATGACAGTTTATTTAAGAAAAGAAAATTGTCTCTGTAGAGGGACAGAAGTTAGAAATGTATGGCTAAAGCTCAGTGTCACTGGTCTAATAAAGGTAATAATTCTTAAGCTTTCTTTATAGCAGGTAACACTCCTGTGGCAGCTCTGTCATATCATTCAAATAAAAATGTTGTCTTTTACAAGTTTAAGAGTACCTTTATTTTTGGTCAGATATGAAGCATGTTTCCGCTTTCTTGTTTCCACTGTAAAACATTTGTAAGGGGAATTCAGAAAATGGGCACGCCCACCCCCTTCAGCTCCTTGCAAACTTGCTGCCTCAGACACAGTTTTATAGGACCCAATTCTGCCTCCCCCTGTGGTAAGCAGAGCACTTGCCTTCATACACCCCCTACTAAAATCAGTGGGTCTATTCATGACTTAAGAGTCATGGAATTGGGCCCTAAATGGCCTATTTTTACTTGTTGAAAATAGGTGACTGACGGCAATTTTAAATCTCCCTCCCCCACCAACAATCTCTTTGTATTAAATAGGATTTAGAATAGTTGGGTTTAATATAGCACATCCCCAAGGTAGCCCTAAGCACTTTACAATGCTGAATTGGATATCAGTAGTGCAGTGACTGTGTAAGGCAAAGGCAGCAGTCATTATGCATTTGGCAGTAGCTCAATGTAATGATCCCCCTGCTGGTTATTAAAGGGGGTATGAATATCTGACATGGGAGGAAAATGTAGGAGGGAAACCATGTGTGGTATAAAAAAATCCCAGTGGCTCTCCACTGTGGGAGGAGAGGAGGTCTCAAAGTTTGGTGTCAGTTTAAACTAAGCTAAATGAGAAGAAAGGCTGGCACCAAATTGGCTGTTTGATGTAGTTATTTAAGGTCTCCTGACCGTTAGCATTAAATTGCATACAATAGCACAGAACTAAAACATGATTTTCTCTCCTGACTAGGACAACAGGATTATTCCTCTGTTGTCTTTATTAATAATGTTGAACAGGAATTCATCCCAAGAGAGTAACAGGAGATGGGTAGAAAAGGTTGGCCTTGTGGTTGCACAGTGCACAGGACCAGAAGCCTGGGACATCAGCACTCTAATCCCAGCTCTGAAGCCATCTCTCCCTCCTGTGCTTCCCCATCTGTCAAATACTTAGCAAATCACCTTACAAGGAGGTGGCAAGGATTAGTTACTAAGATACATTCACTCTGAAACTACTCTGAAGCCTCTGCCAACATAGAACCTAATACCAATTCCAAGCAATGGAAAATCCAATTGTTATGAGCCAGAAGGGTTTCAAAGATGAGAGGTGCTGGGCCAAAGAGCTGAGATCCAAGTTGGTCCATCCTGAATGTAGCACTTAATGTAGCAATTGTTATGAGCCAGAAGGGTTTCAAAGATGAGAGGTGCTGGGCCAAAGAGCTGAGATCCAAGTTGGTCCATCCTGAATGTAGCACTTATGATCCACTGGCACAAGCAAATTGTGCATCAGAGACAGCAATACCAAATCAAATCACTTCCTACCTAGGAAAACCTCCCTGGCCTGTGTGTCACAGTACTGCAGAATCACAAAAATCACAAAATGGATAAGGTTGGAAGGTATGACAGTGGGTCATCCGGTCCAATCTCCCTGCTCAAGCAGAGCCATCCTACAGCACATTTTACAGCATTGTACCCATGCAGGAGGACACACTCATGCATAAGTTATTGTATATGAAATGAGATAGGTACAGAGAATGCATTACAACTTTATTTTCTCACCTAAAGATCTGTGCTGTTCAGATCCTATCCATGAAATCATAACAATGAAATTTAACATGAATTTTGCCATCTGTTTTGGATCAGAGCTGTCATGTAAACAAAAGCCAGTATTTTTGTGAATTAAGTGCTAACAGAACTGCTAACTTCCACTATATTGCAGTGATCTGTATGTCAAAAAAGAAGCATCACAACCAAATACTGCACTCCAGAGCAGTTGCACTGGCTAAGGGACTATGGCAAAACGCAGAAGCAGGAGAGCATATAGGAGTATGGCAAACATGTGTGTTACTGCTCCTGAATACTCTTTGAATCTCAAACCACCAGTGGCTCAGAGACTCCAGCAGTCAGCCAAGGTTTCTATACATTAGTAACTGTCCATGGATTTATTCTGCCAGATTTTGTATAGCTGCTCCTTCAATGAAGAATACCTTATCTTTTTCTTTTGTTTTTTAAGCCTTATATTGTACTGATATCTATAGTTACAATGTGTATTGGTATAACTAATGAAAAAATAAATAGTATAACAGGTATAAATGAAAAGTATAGCAGGTAATATAAAATTATGTAGTATTACAATAAAAATTAACAACAGGATTTCAAGAAATATAACCAAAAAACCCTAACCCACTAATATTCCTCATCATTAACACAGAGACAGAACAGATTTTGGATATGAAGTAAAACACATACTTATACTGACTCCTCTTATTTGGGCTACAATGGTCCTGTTCAAGCTAAAGTCAATTTGGGGGAATTCTGAGACTGCAACCTACAATATAACACCACACACATTTATTACATTGCAACATACATGCATGATATCTGGCCCATTTAAGCAACATACACTTTTTCTTCACACACATTAAACATCCTGTCATCAAAATGTCATGTTACATATATATAAAGGCAACAGAGACAATCTTAGTCTCTTCCATGTAGAACTGGATTGCACATTTCAGCCAAAATAAATGTAATTAAGTGAAACCTTCTTCACTGGATGCTATGATCTTTTTGCATTACTAAGACTTTTCCATTAAAAGTCAGTCCTAATATTAATACTACCCATATACCTTGTGGAAAATAATTTCCAACAAATAAGATAGGAAGGAGAGACAGGGGAAAAAATCCTTTAGCTTCCAGTCAAAAATCCTAAAGACTATCTAAATATATCATAGCAGAACTCAAGATCAGTAACCAGAGATCAAAACTCCTCTGCACTAAATAACACACAAACAACAGATGCAGAGTAGTCTCTTTTCCAAATGTTTTACAATTTGTAATTATTATATGCTTCAAAGACATGTCTGGTTTTCAGTACAATCTTTCACATTAGGTTAATGTCCCTATCCCAATATTTAAAGTCAAGGGAAGGATTTATTAGAATATTAGAGGTAAATTAAAGGGAGTTATTTCAAGACAACATTAATCTCTTCTCCATTCTTTTTACTCTTTTTCATCATGGCTTCTAGTAACCATAAATACAATTTAATCTGAACGTTTATTATCATCACCTATTGTTGTAATAACTAGATCACAGAGTCTGGCAAGACAGATTAAGAAACCAGATGGATTTCTTCCCAGATTTCGAGGTCATAAGTGAGGAGTTCCACAGCAGAGAGAACTCTGGCACCAAAACTGAAAGAAAAAGATCTTTAGCAGTCATTTAAGCCAAATGATACCAACCCTGGCCTATTTAGTTATCCAGCCAACTTAGTGATGGCAAACACTTCAACCGTAACTTCAGCTCTTAAGGCTATTTAGAACATCAAACAAAGTCTCAGATGGCAGGGGCAGGACTGACCGACACATATGAAACGAGGACAAGGACCAAAAATGCATCTTCAAACACGAGGAAATAAATACATTCCAGTACTCGTAATGGACATTTTATGCATTTTCAAATAAGATGAAAAAGAAACAGTTTAGGGATCTAGGTATATACCAGACAGGGAACAAGATTCTTCCAAATATCAGCTGATATTCTTATATTCAGTGCAGTTGATCTTAAATAAAAAATGAAATTTAAATTTAAAATGAAAATTTAGGCAGCTGCAAAGGCAAATTAAATTCAAAAATGTAACACAAACTAAAACACAAGGCCTGTTTCTCAAATATGAGCAAAAAAAGCAAATTCTCCTCCAAATAAGAGAGCAAAAAATAAACTGTAAGAAAACTCAAGTCTGTTTTCACTTTTCCTTTAAATAAGCTTTATTTACAAAGTAAGTAATTTCTCAGAAATATATAAATAACTATTATAAAGAGGGTGATACACAATATGAAGAATTTAAAAGTGCTTTATGAAAGGCAATTAGGTAGCTATACAATTTACTGGTAAGGCATAAAAAAAATAAAAATTTTTAAAAATTTCCATTTGTTTTCCAGATCAGCAAATCAGCAGAAATGACCTCTCTCCTTAATTTTCTTAACAGCTAAAGCAACTCTAGAATCAATAAAGTTACACAGGCTTTACAGATATGTAAATGAAAGTAGAAGTTAGCATAAATGATTTGCTTGATCATTCAGAGATAACAAGGAATCAGACGTTATGAGAAATCAGGAGCTGCAACTCGTCTAGCTCAAAAATTACTATACAACATATCACTACAATTGCTTACTGCACTTAATTCGGCACGGTTCTTATCAGAGTTGTCACCTAAACATAGTTTGCTATCTGTCCAAATAACCAAGATTCATAAAACGTCTTATTCCTTCTAAACGTCTTGCAGATTTGTTGCATCAGGAATTTTCTCAATGAGTTCATTCTATAGAAACAGACAGTGTATTAACACATTTTCTCCCAAGGTGAGAAAACAGATTAAGGTTATGACCAAAATGACAGGCCTGTGGCTTCCTTGAATACTTTAATAGAGTCAACAAATCAACAGTGGTCACTGATGACAACAGATGAGGGAAGACAATAGATGGAAGGAGGGGAATTAGTGATGCTGTTATAATGGTCTAATCAGAAACTTGAGGATAAAAATCTTTTTCACCTTCAACTTGTCTAAATATGATCTTTTTGCCTGCTCATATAAAGATATATAGCATATTCTACTGCTGGGGGACATGTGGGCTCACATCTTTACTCTGCAAAAGCAAGTGTGAAACAGAAGCGTAACAGTTAATAAAAGACAGAGTAAAGGGATTTTGCATATCAAAGAGATGAGATGCACACAGGTATGTATTTCAGTATTTTCTTGCATAATTGCAAATCTTGCTGAAGCTGCAGTTACAAAGGCTTCCACACTGCTTTAATATTTGGTAAATGAATTTCTGTAAAGTGCAAAGGTCAGTGATATGGACTCAAGCAACAGAACTTGGGGGGGAAAATGGGATGAAACCATTAGCATGAATCTAAGCTTACTTTCAGTGGTAATGTAAGCAGAGCTAGGGTCCAAAACCCACAATGCTGTATTTTACACATTTTAAAAAATCTGAGCATCTATGTGCCCCTAAATTGATGAATCAGAAATGGCAGACAACTTTCTGCCACAATTCAACACCTTACTTCACTGAATAAATTCCAGAATTTACACACCTTGAAGATCCATCTCAAAGCCTCCTTCCCTACCCCCCACTTCTGTCTTATTCTTATTTTGCATTATTCTACTAATTTTTATTTCTTCTTTTTAATCTACTGTATTTACATTTAGCTTTAAAAAAACCCCAAACAAACAACAAAAACACCCAAACAAAACAACAGAAACCAATCCCAAACAACATGAAAAATACAGTGAATATAGGTGGGAGCAGACTCTTTGGCTCCAATGACTGGGTTTTTTTCGAAGATTAATATAAACAGGAAGCAAAATAGTTTTTCCTGGGAAGGGGAGGGGCAGGCACTGATCTCTTCTCTCTGATGACCGGTGACAGGACTCGAGAGAATAGGAAAAAGCTGTGTCAGGGGAGGTTGAGGTTAGACATTGGGAAAAAGGTTCTTCACTCTGAGAGTCCTGGGCATCGAAATAGGCAACCCAGGGAAGTTGCCACAGCACCAATTCTGACAGAGTTCAGGAGACACTTGGACAACACTCTCAGGCACATGGTGTGATTCTTGGGGCTGCCCTGTGCAGGCCAGGAGTTGGACTTTGATGATCCCTGTGGGTTCTTTCCAACTCAGGATATTCTACAATCTTATGATCCCAAAACTCCTCTACTCCTCTCAAGCCTTCACATAATCTGTCTGTCAGTCATGTCATAGCTGCTTTAGAAAATAAAGAGGTGCAGTACTTCCCACAGTTTAACCTCTGCAGATGAGTCAGGATTTCACGGCACACTCAACCACCTCCTACTCTATACATTGCTCACTGGCATTGGTACACAGCCTGCTCCTAGATTCTTATGCTTCTTATCTCTCCTTACAACATACCACGTGCAGTCTAACCCAAACTTAAAACCTTAGCTGAATGGATAATTTGAGAATAAAGGACTGTTGCACATTTTTGTGGTGTAAGTACATTTTGGCAGTGATGACATTATTGCTAGAGATGTTTGGCCAGATGTTTTACATACATCAAAGCCTCCTGTGGTCTTTTTTTTTTTTGTATTTTTCCTCTTCTCAGAGACAAAGCTTACAACCCTAAGATAAAAGAATTCGCTTTTAGTCTTTTGCTCTTTGCATTTTAATTTTTTTATTTGGAATGAAAATTGAGATGACACAGAGAGAATTTGGCAGATCTAAAGCTTGGCAAGAGATAATGAATTTGTGTAGCAAACATACAAGAACAAGGATATGTCAGGAGGAATTTGTCTAGGAACTTGTTCTCAAACAGACCAAAAAAAAGATGCTAATAACCATGTTAATAGGGACAGGGGGACCAGGAGAGGGAGGGCTGTGGAAATGAAAGAATAATATTGAGGAGGACAAGCCAGTTCAGATAATTTATCTGCATAACACTTGACAGACAAATGGCACCTTCTGTACCAGCAAAAGAAATGTCTGATGAATTTGCCAGTGATCTTGGTGCTGCTTCAGCTAGAACCCTGTTGCAATTTCTGATGCATTTCTCTTACTTACCAGGTACAGGAGAACAGGAGTACTGCGATACACAGCTATTACAGTTACTTAAAATCTTCAGTGCTATTTTTAGGTTGATTGCCCAATATCTTATAGCAAATTCAAAAGCTACAACACCTAATAAAATTTATTTTACCTGCTATTATTAAATTAATTGATTCACATTTCTAAATTCCTGTTTCCATATTCAAATCCTACACTACCTTCACATGGCAAAAAATGTTTTCAAGCTGTAAAAACTCTCCATCTCCAAGCCATCCCCGGTATACCACCCACCCCTCTGTATTTCAAGCCTTTGAAGCAATTCAGCTGCAAGCTTGAAGGAAAAGAGCAGAAGATGACAGAGGCCAGCTGCAACCCCGGCTTCTATGTATTCAATGTGATGCTTTTCACAGAAATAAGAGGGCTTGGGGCTTTTCATCACCACCACTGACATAGGTAACAGCATGGTCAGGGACTTGATTATGATTTTCAAAAAGAAAGTGCTTAAGTTAGCATTCTTGGTTAGGGTAGATTCCTTTACTTTCAACCATTCTGTCACTTTTAGAAGGAAAGCCCACCAACATAGTTCTAGGCTCAGATACATTATCCAACTCTGTCTTCTCACCAGAACATGCCAGCATAGCCAAAACACAGAGCTACAAATGTTTTAATTAGTTAAGTTTTTTATTTTCATTTCATTCATATCAGAATTCAAGGATACTGCATTTCTATTCTTCACTGAGAAAGGAAGTTAAAAACTCCAAAATCTCCCTTTTAGAACCAGCTTAAGCTCTGTAGGAAAATCACCTTGGGTCTTTAAAAAACAGAAACTCAAGTTATGAGTGAGTGGAAACAGTATATGCATGGGGTATTTGGTGTTAAATCACAGAATTTTTCTTCAAAATCAGGATGCTACTTTAAGCTGACTAGGAGCCCACACAGGGGCATGGTTTGAAACAATTCAAAAGTTTAATTCTTCAGTATGCTCCAAATTAAGTTTTGATATAGGTAAGTTCACCATAAACATGATCAGCTAACAGAATCAATGAATTAAACTGCATTTTCACCCAGACTATTTTAGGACTGTTGCAAGAAATGATGTGGAAAGTTGCCTTTCTTTACAAGATTTATATAGGATGTTAACACACACCAGCATTTGGTATCGCTGTACACAATTTTGCTGCATAATCCAGAGGATTTTAACTTTCACTAACATAATAGGGTAAGAACACCTGTGTTGACTATATTTCCCTGCAGGCCAGAAAACTGGTAGAATACCAGAAAAAAACATTCCAAAAGGAATAATACTTTTATAATACTTTTCCATCTTTGCTTATACTTCTTTCTTTCTTATACTCTTGTAGTTATACTCTGACAGACACTCTTCCAGGAGCTCCTGATAAAAAAAATAAAAATTCCTTTATTAGATAGCTTTTGAAATTAAAACTGCCTAAATGGGGAAAACCCAGCATTTTTTTAAATACTGAAATTGACTCATCACAACAATCTGTCCAGAGATAACAAGTGGAGTGACTAGTACTTCAGCTGTGAATTTATTTAAATGTAGACATACACATGCAGTATTAGGAAGGCAAAAACAGGATATGAAATAAACATAAGGCATCAGCTCTAAGCTCACTGTCAAGAATATACCAAGGCTTCTAACCACAGAGTTCAGCTGAAGGTAACTATCTGTCAAATGTAATCTGTGCAAGTGAATATGCTTAAGATGGTGCTATGAATCAACCAAAATTGCTTTGGTCTTATTGACATTCAATTGCAAGAAGTTGCAGCTCATCCAGTCCAATAGACATCTGACAACACCAAGAGTACTTCAGTGACAGAAAGCTTTAAATATAGATGCAACTATCATCATAATACACATGGAACTAAACTTTATGATCCCTCATACCATCTTCAGAAACAGGTCATCAGCTGAATGCTGTAAGACCACATGGGCATCCTCTCTGCCTGTTGCCAATTTCTGCAGTTAACAAGTCACTGAGATTTAAATAAAGAAAAAAGAGAATACAGATTGTCTAACAGGAAATGATCACTCAACCTTTCATCACTGTCCCATTAAATCTCTGAAATCCACTTCTGCCATTATCATCTATGTTCACCTTTTAAAAATAAAATGCCAGATCAAAATTTGTTCAAACCGTTTGCATTAGCTAAGGGCCAGATCTTCAGACACTATAAACTGTCTTCAGCTGCAGCAATGTCACTTTACATCTGCCCAAATTCAGACCTCAAATATATGAAATTTACTTTCTTCCTCACACCTGTTCTTTGCACCTTGAAACCAGATGTCTGATAATATGTGTATGTGGAACTTGCATACTGGGTCCCTAAAGAAGACATGATTTGTGTGCCAACTTTGCACAAAAGAAAGGAATACCACCTGCAACCACCTATGTGCTTGTTTCACACTTGTCTCTCAGAGAACTCCTACCATTTCAGTACCTTCTTGCTTGCCCTCCTCAGGCCCTGCTGCCTCATTCCTTCCTTTGCCATACAGTGAATCGAAGCAATCCCAGATCTACAAACAGACAAAGGAAGACGGGGAAGAAGAAATATGTCTACTACATACAGCTTGCAACCATGTTTAAGGAGATGCAGAATGTAAGTGTTTCTGGGAGAAGAGGGGAGACAGACTCATGCCCGTGTTATGAGCATTCTGAACAGTTATGCCCACGCTCTGAGAAATCCAGTGCGAACAAAACAAGAGACTTGAGGAAGAAACCTCATCAGGGGACCACAGTGACAGAACTATCTTAAAACAGAAGGGCTGGAGAGGATAAAGGGACAGTAGAAGAAATGGTAAAGAACAGCAAAGGGGAAGGAAAAAGCATAAGGTCGGGAGGGGCAAGTTGTCTCTTTGCCTTTCCTTCTTTTGCCTCAGGCCCATATCGGCCTTTCCTTTTCTTGACTTAACTGGGGTGAATTTTAATTGCAGCCTCTCTACGTGTTTTATATACTATGTAGTCTCTCCTTGTGTGGAGTGGATTTCCCATTCATCACAGGATTGCAGGCAAAAATCCCAGGAGCGTTTTGCTTTCCTTCAAAGTTAGCTTTGCTAAAATCAATAACTTCAGGGCTGATTCCTCCATCCAGCACATACCTCATGACCATTCCAAATTTCATGATTTTTGATCATTTGATTTTGTTTCTTATCTCCATATACAGATTCATATTTGCAGTCTTTCCTAACAGTGACAATATTCTATACTGTTTCATTAACAGTATAAAGGTAACAGCCTTAGAGCAACAGTGGAAACTAGCTCTCATTTGTAGTTTTAACACAGTCAGTATCTTAACGGATCTCTAACAGTCTGAACAATCTTTCTCCCTACTGTCTCCTCCCTTAACACTCCAGCATTCTTCAAATCACAGTTTTGGTTTTCTTAGGAACTGTTTTCTGTCTTTAATATTTTTATTGCTTGGGCATTTTTCTGATCACCTGCAATCCCAGTGCAACAGCCACGAATCACAACTACATCAAACTGTCTTCATCTTGCATGCAAACCACTGAACTTAGTCCAAAAAAGTAGTAAAAAAAAAAAAAAAAAAGAGCAGGGGGTGAGCAGGAGTGTTTCCTACTGCAGATTGAGTATCATCCCTCAGCAATATTGTTACATCTCTTCCAGCTTTATATTAGCTCTCCCTTCACTAAAACTGTGCATCTTGGCATTTTAAATCCCCCTTCATTTTCGTGGTTGTCTCTCTTATTCCAATAATATCTTTCTTATCCTTGAAAACATGTCACTCCAATTCAGCAGTCTTATTACATATGCTCCTAGCATTTGTATAAAAGATATTTAGCTTTTCTCTTTGCCCTCCTTTACTTTTCTTTTTC
>NW_008667077.1:0-20044 GCF_000695815.1 Acanthisitta chloris | reverse complement strand
TGGTTTTCCTTCAATCCAAGTCTTTCTTTTTGTGCATAGATCCACTAGTTCAGCTTGAATTCCCTGAAGAACAACATGAATGTAAAAAAAAAAAATGGGGAGGAGGGGGAGTGAGGTGGAAAGAACAGGGAACCCTGTAGTGCTCCTGAAGCAATTAACTCGATTCAAGACAAGCTACGTATTAATAAAAATTTGACCCCAAACAGTGAAATCGGAAAGGAACTGGAATGCAGACCAATCCACAAGGCAGTTTACAGGCTTAAGAAAAACTAATAGTTATTTCATGAGCAAAGCCTTCAAGATGCAAAAATGCAAGTAACAGCAAGCAGAGGGATCTGAAATAAAAAACATGTATGTCATTAATTTTTTGGATGGGGTAAGTTTAGTACTGTACTAAAAACTGAGTGATCTAACTCCTGCTCAATTATCTGATAAACCAGGCTGAGGACAAAGAAAGATCAATGTGAAAAGAGACAGCTTTTTAAAGGGTGTGTATTTTTAAGGAATTAGTATTTTAAAAAGTAAACATAATTTTCAAATAAATAGCTGAATCGGAGATTAGTGATCCTTTTGTCTCAGAGTATGCATCCCAATTTTGGATTGGCCATTTTCATTTGATCTTTTGTTGACCAGTACTTCAAAAGTATTCCAGCAGTACAAAGTAGTATTAAAATGGTTAACTACAGCTATGCCACTTTCTACCCCAGCCAGCACTGTACCAATGAAAAATATTTTCAACTGCCAGTCTCAGTAGAGCTGTATCAATCTATTATTGATGCCTCAGGACAGAATAAACATATCTGGGGAGGGGAGAGGCAGAGAAGCTCAAAACTGCACATAGAGATTCTGTTAGAAATTAAAGTAATTAACAAATAAGTTTTGCTCCAAGTACTATTTCAACCATTGATCAATCTCTGCTCTTTTTATAAGCAAAGGTTTAACAAGTCATTCGTGCTACAAATGAGTTCCAAACAAAAAAATAAAACATAAGAGGATCCTAGTCATTAGATTTGAAAATACATGGAGAACAATTTCTTTGTTGCTGCATAATGACTCTATTTTCCCCAAGTCACAGAACAAATCAGATCCAAGATCTGATGATCACTATAGTAACATGAAAGGAGACAAGTATTAAGGATTCAACAAGCTGCCTTTTAGCAGCTAAAACAGTTACATAGACTTGCCAAAATTTAATTGAAACAAAAGGTCTGAAAGTACGTTTTAGATAATCTCATAACAATGCACATTTTCTCTCTGCCCACTCCATTTAAAATACAGCACAACCACTGATTCTGAATTTTCACAAACTACTTGTAATCATGTAAATTAGGGATGAGATGTGGATGTCAAATGAAATGCCCCTTCTGAATAAACTCTCTGTGCTTCTCTAGTCAAAGAATAAGCAGATATCCACACAAATGAAGGGAGCTGTTACTAATACACGATTATTAACCCTGTATTACACTATCAGCCGCATATTAAATTCTAGTCTTTTGAACTGATTATATATGCAGAATTTTGCACTGCTCAGTACTGGACTTGTAAGTCATTCCCAAATTTAATGCAAGAATACATTGGTTCAACAGCTCTGCTGAGACTGAAAGGTTGAAAATCCATCCCTCTGTCTTTATTGGGGGGTGATTTACATAAGAAGAAAGCAATTATTCTTGTCTTCTGAATGCCTTGCCACAAAGGTTCCATGTATCCAGTTAAGGGATTTTTGCAAATAAAGTCTCATCTTTGCTTTCAAGGCTTAGTTTCTTTTCATGGTCAAGGAGCCACAAAATTCTGTCTTTGATTCCTTTCATATTCCTCCCCACAACCCTCCTTCAGGCCCTTCCCTCCTCCTCTGTGCCCTGCTTTCTTCCCTCCATCACAAAGTCCTTTAGAAATGGTCGTTCAACTATTCCTTTGTACTGTAACTCTCCACTACTCTTTTTGATGACATTTCACAGTAAGCTTCAATTTTTATTTTCTGATACTAACTGCTTCTCCAAAGTTACTAAGTATCTTACCAGCCAAGCTTTGCCTTAGGTCCAAATTGTGCTCTTAATTGAACACAGACTAAACCTGACTGCAGAGGCCAGTGTTTTGGTAGCTTATTGTTGGTAGGTTACTTTTGGAAACAGCTAAATGAAATAGTTTATGCAGCAGCTTCCTCAACCGCATTTTGCTAGAGATGGGCCAGGAGAGGACCAGGGGAGGCTGCCCATAAAAATCAGACTGGTGTCCTATGCGCTTTAATGTACAGGCCTTAAGGCACAGAAAGGCCAGGGAGATTACTGAACAACAGCATAGATGAGGATGTCAACAAATACAATTTAAGAAAAAGCATAAAGGCCCTTCAAATATAATAAAATGCACTCAGAAGTCCAGCAGAAGAGTGGCCATCCTATCTGTCACATACATAATTGCCTGCCTTACAGACAAGGGGTTCAAGTAAGGAGTAACTTGAAGAAACAGAATATCTGCTCTCAAGACCCAAGAAAGCCACCTAGAGAAGCTCAGACAAACAACAGACCTTTTTTTTGACCAGTCTTGACTCCAAGAATCACAAAAGACCCATTGGCCATGGTCATCAAGACCATGAAAGAGAAAGGCATATATCTTTGAGTACTGAAGATAAATTTTCAAGGGTAAGAATTTCAGTGGAAAAAAACAGAAATTTGCAGTTCTGAAATGTTAGATAGGAGCAATATTGATAGTTTATTCTAGGCTGCCACTGAATATCACATGATGATTTGTCTACAGGTGCAACGATGATGAACCTCACAAGATATACGGGCTATCTATGATCACAGCCAAATGCAAGGGTATACCTAAATACCACCAGAAAGAAGAGAGGTTCAAGAAAAAATATTTTGGCTTTAATTCAGGAGGCAGAAGATAAAAGACAGGGCCATTCTTTGAAATGCTGCCAGTATCACACAGGGTCAGACAAGCAAGGTTGCATGATTCTGTACACAAACAAAAAGTGCATGGAAAAGAGATTTAGGTCAATTCAGAATTGAGACACTTCTCTGGAACAGATAGAATCAAAGAAGGGTCAGCTTTTCCCTTAGAGCCAGTTTATTTGTATATCAAATTAGGAAAACAACCAAAGGTTTGGGGGAGAAAAAAAACTATCTAAACCAGAAACGTTCCACTAAACAAGCAACCAGACTGTAGATTGTGACAAAATAGGCCTATCTTTAAAATCTAAAGCCCAAGATGTTTGACCCTGAATGTCAGGAATTGCATAGATCATACCACTGAAAAGGTGTTGCTATAACATAAAGAAAGATAGAATTTTGCAAAAGTAAATGAACTAACTGTATTAAAACATACTACAGAAGCTGGTATTCCAGCTCATTCTTTTACATAAAAACAGCACCTTCAGATTCAATGGGAGATGGAAAAGCAGCAAAACCATCAAAAAATAAAATCAACAAAAATCCCATCTATTTTCAATTAACTCTGCAGAGAGCAAAGAGCAATGCAGAAATTAAAAATTATAGACATGATGCATGACCAGGTCTTTGACCAATTCTTCTGATAATCCATCAAATCAAAACTAGTTGTACAGGGTGAATTGGTTGGAAAAGCACATTTTTTAATACTGTGTACTAGAAAAGCCAATGTGGCTTTTGTGGAAGAAAATTAAGATCTGATTTTAAGTTCTTTGAAGTAAAGATGCACGTGAATAAGGAAGAACTGACTAATTTAATATGCTGGTTTTCCAGAAAGGTTTCAGGCTTGGTAGAGACTAAATGGCCACATTTCACACTGACAGAAGTTTTTCAGTAAGTAACTCCAGCAATCTCTGCTATTTAACATTGTGTATAGGCTTGAAAACAGTGGTTAGTGAGACGAAAAAGAGTAGAGTTAATATATCCAGACAGTAAAAGTCAAAACTTACTTCAAAGTTACAAAGGATCTCAAAATTGCTAAGGAACAGGCAATACAGTAGAAGACTAAATGTGTTAACCACAAGGTAGTAGACAAGAGAAAAATATTCTTAGCCACATAAACATAATACTAAATGCTGAACCCTCACTGCTCAGAAAAATTGGTCTTGGAGTTACTGCAGAGAGTCATTCACTAATGAGTAAAGAGGAACCACATTCCTTTTTGGGAAAGGAATGAAGAATAAACCCACAAATCTTTATTGTTTTGAAACTTACGGTGCAAAGTCTCTGGAATAATAAGTGGAGTTCTGAACCTTGCATTCCCAAGTAACCCCAAAAGTTTCAGAAATGATCAATGAGGATGACCAAACTGCATGATGGCTTCAATGTAATGAGAGATCTAGTTTATAAATAATTACAGTACGTGATCAAGTTCTATAACTAAAATATCTACTAGCATGAGAATGATAAATAGAGCTGATAAAAGAAATTGGCAAAAAGAAATTAGCAGACAGCAGATTTAAAATAAAGAATACTATCATATAGCCATAACTGCATACAAGGAACTCATTGCCACAAGATACTAGGTAAAACCAAAATATAAATTATATGAAAAAGAACTAGACTATTGAACTAAAAACAGGTCAGTCAGTGGCTATTCAATTCAGTTTAGCTTAAGCAGCTCCAAAACCACTGATAGTCAAAAAACAGGTCAGGTATATAGCTAAAAGAACACTGTTCCTATGCATCTCCTCTTCTTTCATACTCAAAGACAAACTATCTAGACAATCAAACTGACTAGTCCTTAAATGACGCAAAAATTACAGCACTATTAATATGAGGTATTGGAATGAGGTACATGGACAGTAGGAGTTTCTCCTGCTCTTCAATTCCGGAACTCTCTACTTTCCAGCCAAGCTGATACGCTGTTCGGTGCCAGGAAAGATTTTTTGCTTCCATAAGAAAATGACACACATGCAGTCTTACCAGAAGATTCCTCCCATGGACTGCCACAAGCAGACATGGATTTTGCATTGTATGAGATCTACACGTGCCATTTACACCACCTCCCATCGGCTGCATGCACAGGTGTTAATGCAAGATGTTGGTGAGAAACAGTTCACACATAAATAATGGAGGTTGCACAAAGGACAATCTGAAAGTTTCATCTTCCATTTCTTGACCAGACTTCTGACTTAAGTCTGTCTTTAAGCTACAAAAACTTAAATCAAATGCAGTAATTACTTGGAAGAAAAACAAAGCAACAAGAAAAGCAGAGGCTCCTCTGTTTGGCTGTACTCATGAAGTTTTAGACTCAGCAAAAATAGTTTCAAGTATCTTGTGAAAGCATTTACTTAGCAACTGGCACAGCATAAAGAGGGAAGGATAATGGTTCAATATCTGTGATCCATCTTTATCAGCAAAGATGTTAAAACCAGTTACCAGTTTTCTGCTCACACACTGTGCAAGCCAAGAACTACCTGCTGGAGGATCTCCTCTCCACATTGCAAAGGGTGTGTACTGATGTATCCTGAAATGCAGATGTACCCTGTGTCATATTAATGTTTTATACCAAGATCTGTATCAAGTACACAGAGACACTTCCAAACTCTCAGTGTTTCTGCCTATGCAACTCAAGGGCACACAAATGTCAAAGTGAAAGAGCAGTCATACAGCTGTAGAAGTGTACCTAAAGTCATATGAAACAGTATGTAGCTGGGAACACACTTAAAGACATAAACATGTATTTAAAGAGATTCGTTCAGAAGAAAGGGCTATCTAGTTTTAAATTTTTTTGCTTATGTTTCTCCCACTAGGAGTCCATATTTCTTGCAGTGTGAAAATCATTAACTCCAATGACCAGTTTAATTCCCAAGATGCTGTTAAACAGCACACATTTACTTCATTTTTTCTAACTCCAGTTTTGCAACTTTTACTATTACTCTTAATACTGAATTTAAACACTTGAAGGGTATCTTTTTTTTCTTTAATTTTCAAAACATTCTCCTCTAAGTAGTAGACAAGCTACTTCCATGTGGTACAACAAACCTTTTAGATTAATATGCCACCACAATATTAAATATTTTTTTAAAAAAAAATGTTTTCAAATGATATTTTATGAATTGTAGCTATACATGACAGAAACAGACGTATTACATACTACAATCGTCACTAGAAGTTTGATTCACATCTACTAATTACGCTAAAAAAAAAAAGTTATGGTATGCTTAGGAAGACTGCAAGTTAGTTTCTAATTAAACACTTCCCCTCACCATTTCTAGCGTAGCACAGACCATTATTTAGCCCTACTTTACTCAATTTTATCTAAAAAATATAATTTAAATAAAAATAGCAAAAGAGCACCAGATACTCAAACTACAACCCTAAAAACTGCAGGACATTTAAAGATTTGAGATTAGGAGAAAAAAATGAAGGCAGATCATTCTTAGTATAGGGCTGCCATAATTTAAAATACAATTTAATTGGCTGTGAAATAGTTTTGTATAAGGAACCAAGCTCCTTGTTAAACAAATAGAAAATCATTGGATTTCAAATCTTGTCTGAAACTCTCCAGACAAATCAGGCATAGCTTCCACAAACCATTCAACACTATCTCTTCTCAGCACTGGCCATACTAAGGCTTAATTCCATTCCTACCATATATAACATAGAGTCTAGGCAGACTTCAGTGGGATTCACAATTGCATTTGAAAAAAAAACATTCGCAATTTCTGGAAGTGCAGTCAAGATGGCATTCTCTGAAATTAAAATGTTGGCCCAGATGAAGTTCCCTGTCTTGTGTTCCCAGGCAGATGTTAAATTGCAAATTTAAATCTGCAAATATATTCAAACTCATATTCAGGCAAGAAAAGAAATAGTTTAAGAGGCAGTATAAGTGAAGAGTAAATAGAGGTGTCTAGGAAATATCCCAGTCTCCTATGGAGCTGAATTTACAACAACAGAGCTTTCAAATCAATATGAACAGTCAACTTCCTAGTACACATGGAACAGGAGGAGAAGAGGCAAGAACCACAGCAGGACTTCTGGATGCAGCACTAAAAAAAAAGTTCTACAATAGTTTAAGAGGCAGTATAAGTGAAGAGTAAATAGAGGTGTCTAGGAAATATCCCAGTCTCCTATGGAGCTGAATTTACAACAACAGAGCTTTCAAATCAATATGAACAGTCAACTTCCTAGTACACATGGAACAGGAGGAGAAGAGGCAAGAACCACAGCAGGACTTCTGGATGCAGCACTAAAAAAAAAGTTCTACTAATAAAACCCCAATTTCAGCAGTGGCATCTGAATAGACTGCAACCATAGGAAAATAGTTGATGAACCTGTTGCCAAGAGCTGCTCATTGTGTCCATGAACAGTTATCTAAACAGACACTCAAATACATTAGACTGTAACATGTGTTTTATTTCTGCTGTCTGGTGAGAGCATAGCACCAACCATATGGATAAGCTGCATCCTCCTATATATTTTCAACACATAATTGCAATTAATAGACAAAAAACTCCAATATGTAGAATTGATACAAACTCTCCACTCCCTTTTCAGGACTGACAAACTACTCCTAGTAGGTAAGTGATGACTTCAAACATGAGATCAAAGTTAAATTAAAATGCTTTCTTGCTTTCTCATGTCCTTACTAAACTTAGGGATTATACAGTTTCAAACATCTTGTATTTAGTAATACATACACACAGAGTGCATAGAATAAATGTTTGCCTCCCTGCTTTTAAGTCTCAGGTTCTTTGCTTTTAATATAAATTTTAAAGCATTCAAAAACTTGGGCAGAAAATAAAAGGATTTCACAAATTGGAAAGGACAAGTTTTCTCTTGATAGTCAAACAGTTATGATGTAAAGCGGTCTCATTAAATCATAAGTACTTTAACCTTTTCTTGAAAGAACTGGAAGATTTAAAGATTTATAAAGAAATTTTGCCTAAACTAGGAAATGACTCACATTTGACATGTATTGAAATGATAATGCTGATTTCAATAGGCACTCTAAGAGCATTTTCCTCCCAGGAGAGTAATTCAGTCATGGTTACCTCTCTGCATTTAGATTTTAAACTTACTTTCTAAAGCTTTTAATGTACTATAGTCTGCCAAAACATGGCAGAGTTACATAGATATGATCAGGCAAAATAAAGGCTAGTAAAAAGACTATTTTTATAATTGCAGACACTAAATAGGAAACAAAAACATCAATCTGACATGTTCTCAAAGAATCTCCTGTTTCAGCAGCCTCGGCTGTATCTGCAAATTCATGTTTAAATTCCACTCTTCTTAATTGATTAAATAAATCTGAAGTATCAAAGGAAAAGTGAAAGACTCAACAGTGAAACTGAAAAAGAAAATACAAATGGTGCTGCTGTTACTAGGTGGCATAAATCTGATATTGGTATCACTATGCAGAGATAATAACTATGCTTTCAATTTTTTTATTTCTTTAAGAACTTAATTTCTTAAGACACCAGTTTTTATGAGGTTTCACTCAGTGCATATCAGGTTCTTACTCCAATGTGTGCCTTCAGAGTTTTTGCTAATATATACCTAAAAATATATAGTGATAAATATCATGAAATAAAGATCAGAAGGACCCTAATATAGACACAGAAGGACCCTAAAACTTTCAGAAGCCTGAAGAACTTGATCCTCACCAGCTGAAATCACCTTGAATAGAGGCAGTTAATTTCTGGGAAACAGGATTCACAATTTCTAGCCTTACCAAAAAACCCCAACAAACTAACCTGCTCAAAATTGCAAAATGAAAAAATAACTTTCTTTACAAATCATAAGTAGTAGAAAACAAAGGCAGACATCATTAGAGAAAAGTAAGTCAGAATTGAAGAACAGACAAAATGGTCAAAATTCACTTTTGTTACAAATCCACTTCAATTTGTTAGCAGATCACTTCATTTGACTTTTCTTAAATGTTTATTTGGTATAACGAGCAAATAAATAAATAGCCAATAGCTCTGACAGCAATATATGGCATGTTAAGAAGGCTGCATAAACTATTATAAAGTATGAAGTTACTCTTAGACTGCCATCTCATCTCAAGTTACTTTTTCAACAGCCCACTCCAAGACTAGTAATGACTCATGTCTAACATCCTGCTGGTAATGGTTGTTACAGTAACATTGCAGGAAAAAGGAAAAAATTAGAAAAATACCAGAGTCCATCCCCATAACAACTGATTGAATTATCATCTTTTCCTACTTCAGCAATTTTCTTACAATTACCTACTAGGCAAAAGACTTTGTGAGGAATTTCAAGTTCACTACTCTGCATTTTGTAATACCAAATTTTATTTCATGCCAGTTCGCCTAATCTTTTTGGCAATGCTATTCTTACTGTTCCTCTTTCTGATTATGTCTGCTATCAGCTAGTATTATTAGTACACTTCTAATATTTCTGACAAAATCATTAACAAAACTGTAACACAAGGCTGGTCCAAATACTAATTCTCAAGCAATTCAACTGGGTTTTTTGCCTCCCTCCTCCTCAGGATTATAAACCAGTTCCTTTGAACAGTATATCTATTGCCAACCCTCCCCATGAGCATTCCCTTTGACCCTACAACTTCTCATAGGTTGTCACATCAATGCTAAACTGAACTCCAGATAGAGGAAATCTGACACATTTACTTTGCCTGAAAATCAGCTTCCTCATCAAAAAAAAGCTAAGAGGTTAGACAGTGATGAGCTATCTGTAGTAAATCCATGCTGCATTTTATCCCCTTTTTCATTTAGCTCCACATCTTTATCTATTTCTTCAAAGATCTTTTCTAAATCCTCATATGCCACTATGTCAGGACAAATAGGTCTGCATTGCCAAGATCCTTTTTCCTTCCTCTTCATACAGGCTTTGGCTGTGATGGAGTTAAATTTTTTCACAGCACCATATATGGTCCTGTGTTCCGAATTTGTGGCTAAAAACAGCACTGATAACACACTAATATTTTAGTTACTGCTGAAGAGAGCTTGACCAGTCTCAAGCCTTTCTCTTTTCCCACTCTGACTCCTCATCCCACTTCAGCAGTAAGCCAGGGCTGGACCAAGAAACGGAGAAGGGACACAGCTTGGATAAAGGGAATTCCATACCATATAACCTCATGCTCAATAATAAAAGCTGGTGTAGAATAAGCAACTTGAGGAGACAAGGGTTTTACTTTCCAGGTGACCTGCTGCTATGAAACTGGCTGGGCAGTGGTCTGCTTGTAGAAGGTGGTGAATGATTGCCTTTACATCATTTGTTCCCACCACAGACTCCTTTCCTTCATGAGCTTTTCCTCACTTTTGCTATTGCTATTGTTTCCCCTATTCCATTGGCAGGGTTGAGAGGGGCCCAGGTGCTTCTCTGCTGGCCAGCATCAATGCATGATACTCTTCGTAAATGTAAGCATTAGATCTCCACCTCTGACTTTGTAGTTTTGCATAGAATATCTCTTTGTCCAAAATTTCTGAAAGAACTGGTTCATAAAATCCTTTGATAAAGACCATCAGTGTGTACAGGAGAAGCTTGCAAAGTCATGTTTCAATCTCTTTATGATCACTTTTGTTTCCATAGATCAATTTCTGTAGCCAGGTTAGTTTTGCTCTGTAACTCTTATTGAAAACAGAAGCAAAGTATTTATATATTTTGGGTACCTTACTCAAATCATCTTTAATCTCAAGCACACTTTCACTGTACACAGGTCATGCCTTCTTACACAAGAAAAAAATCCTAAGAACTTTTTACCATTAGACAGTCTAATTTAGATTGACATCCTTTTAGTTTTATATCTATTCGTACATAGCGTTCTCTGTAAATTTGCTTCCCCATTCCTCAGTGCTCACACACTGCCATCTCTAGCTGCAGAGGTGCTGACTCACTCAGATAAGCCTGGGCTCTAAATCTCCATTTTTTTCCTTTATGGGCTGAAATTTCTCTTAATTCTATTATATTAATTTTTAATAATGCCACCCCATTTTTTCTATTCAGTCTCTGGACTTCACCGTTTACCTTGTTTTATTAAAATAGTTCTATTTGTTTGGTCTCTTTAAAACTCAAAAGTGTACCTAGAGAACCAAATACCTGTTTACTCTTGTATTTCATCTGACTTGAGTTATGAATGCTCAACATTATTTTTGAGACCCGCATCTCTGATAA
Organism: Acanthisitta chloris; assembly: GCF_000695815.1. Lineage (NCBI taxonomy): Eukaryota > Metazoa > Chordata > Aves > Passeriformes > Acanthisittidae > Acanthisitta > Acanthisitta chloris. The sequence continues at coordinate 8,990 of NW_008667077.1, read as the reverse complement.
TGTCCTCATCACTTAATAAAGCTGGTATATCCAGACTTTCTGCTTCAGCAACTACTTGATCAAGAAACCTTTCATGCAGAACATGATGTTTGGGCCCTGCTCTTGTTAGTAGGACTTAAATTTCCCAGCTATAAACTGGAAAATAAGTCTCGGCAAGGACACAGTTCTTAGTAGTAGTCCCCTCTAACAAATTATACATCTAAATCCAAACCCAAGGATTTAAATTCCTAGATTACCTCAGCAGAATTAATTTACTAGCCTTCTCTTCCCCTAGAATTATTTTATTCCAAAGAAATTATTTTCAATCTGTGCTGTTCTTTTTTCTTTCCTTCCCTCTTATCATTTAATTACTGCTTGGTGCTATTCCACCATTTAGCTTTCATTTTTATCATTCCTGAATAGGCATATGCTCTTACACCTGAATTTCAAACCTACCTGGCCATCCTATCATATTTTTTTCTCTCTAAAGTCAGTTTCACATCTGCAACCAATACTTCACACTCCTCTGCCATGGAGTCTGTTTCCTAACATCTATGCACAAGTGTTTTGGGTTTTTTGCCACTGACCACAGGAACTCCCCTGTTTGCAGGCCCTCAGCTCCTACTGACTGCTTGGCTTTGGAGACCTTTGCCTGAATCAGTGTCATACATATCACCATCAAATACTGCAAAGTGTCTGAAGACACAGACACTTCCATATGCATGTTACTTTTGAATATTTTTGCATGGTCTCTCTCATATTCTCATTTTCCATTTATTTCTCCACTTATAGAAAAAATGGGTTTAGACAGCTGCAAAAAGAAAATTAAAAAAAGCAACAGACCTTTGCCTAAAGTTTCAGAGCTAGACCTAATGTAAATGACTAATGCTGCAGCCACTATCCTATTAAAGCCACAGCTTTAATGGGAAGGTGAATCCTACAGCACCACAAAGCACAGAACATAAGGTTCTATCCTGAGCTCAGAAGCTTAGAAAGGTATTAAGCCTGCAGTTCCTTTAAGGGTCTAGAAACTATACTTCTTTACTCCTGCTATGAATTGAACAACTCCTCAAAGAAACAAAAGACCAAATTCTACAGGGTGCTTCATGTTTGTTCGTAACAGAATTCAAGATATGTGTGTGTATTTAACCAGCCCTTTCACTCTTCACTTGGCTATCCCAGGCTTTAGCAGTTTCTGAGGCTCGTACAAAATGCAGCTGACAGCAACAGCAGTAACATAGCACCCTTGGAGTGTTTGAGGTGTAAAGTTCATTAGTTCTACCTTAAGGTCACTCTTTTAATCCAACAGCCAAAATCTTATTCACACTACCATGCTGTTATCCTGGAAAAAAGAAAACTGCAAAAAAATCAAGACGTCAGCTTAGATACTTCTTACAACTGACAAGATCAGCACTAAAAAATCCAAATCACAGTCAATACCTTTTAGCAAGTTTCAAGAAAGCAGCAAAACTATTCTTGATTGTGCTGTAGACCAAATAAAATTTAATAGAACGGATAAAGGCAATGAAGGAAGGAGAAGATAAACATTTCAGTACCTGATAATTGTGTTTTATAATTATTAGTTGAACTTGGCTTACAAATAGAATTTACTAGGGTGTCTGTTGGGAATTACAAGACATGCAAATAACTGAATTTTAATTTCTTCTGTGTTTGTTTACTGATTTTTGTACATACAGTTTAAATTTTAACAAACTCAATTTTGCTTTATCCTCAGTGGATATTTGTACACTTATTAAATAGTTATGTCAACAGAAGACTTTTAGAACACAAGGATTGTGCCCTACCAATTCTGAATCATATTTTTAAAAATAGGAGTTAATAGCTAGTAATAACTTACTAGCTTGACTGATCCTGCACAAAATCACACATTTACTTATGTGCACTGTAAGAAGTTTTTAAAACAAAATACTTACCTCTGTAAGGTAAGTATATTAGAATGCATATATGAGGATAACATTCACTTTTTTAGGAAATAATCTGAGACCCAAGACTAATTGGTAATGTGAGAAATAAGTAGTTTTTCTCCACCTCACATACTCATGTTCTTAAAGGTGAGAATTTTCAGTCTTGCCATTCAGTATAATGGGCACAGCATTTCTTTCCAGTACTAAATCAGCAATTTCCTCAAAATGAGCTCCCAAATTAAGATCCTTACCCACAAGACCCAAAAGTTATCATTTACATCCCCCAGTTTATCTTTTTATATTTATACAGTTATACCATTCTCACACAAATGTTGTATTTCAACAAATATTAAATGGTTTTTATTTTACTCACCTGCACACCAAGATGAATCCATTTCTTCACAAGAATTCTCCCCAGTGTCAGTACTTTTATTGGTGGCTGCAAACCATTTACTGTGCGATAATAAAACATGGTCTCTTTCTCAGAGATTGTGAGTTTGAACACAGTCTGCCCATCAATAGCCTTTTCTATCACACACCTTTGGAAATAACCAAGAAAAACAACATAAGGTCAGAGGCACACACATATACACATTCTTGCCAAGGTGCTATCCTGTAAAGTGATGCTAACCAGAATGTATTAAAATAAGCATTAAAAATACAGCTCTTGAGAAGATGCTCAGTGGCAGTGAAAGTCACAGGATGTACTAAGCATAAAAGAACTTTAGCAAAGATATTTTCTGTCTTGATGTGTGATTTTTTTGGATTGTTTTGGGTTTTTTGGTGGGTTTTGTTTAGTTGAGTTTTGGTTGTATTAACTTTGCATATGCAAGCCCAGTCCACTTGGGCGTGGAAGAGGGGTCCACTTTGACTCCTCTCTTCAGGGTTCCGTGACAGAAACCACAGTGGCTGGCCAGCACTGTGCAGGTCTCTGTTGCACCTTTTGTACAAAGCTGCAAAACAGTACATCCTGTGAAGGAACTTAAATTTTCCATAGTCTAACCAGGCAAACACAATGTAACTACAAAAAGCAGTAGAATGACATGCTTTGGAAGTAAGTCTTCCATCTTTTCACCAAATCTGTCCAGGTAAGGTAGCAATAACACCAGCTTACCCAACACTCTCCCTTCAGCCTTCTTTAACCTAAGAAAGTAGAGCAAGGCAAGAAGGATATCCAGCCACTTATTAGGGCATTTTTTCCCCACAAAATTTCATATCAATATCAAACGCAACAATAACATATAACATTCACGGAATATCATCCGCAGCAGCCCATTTTGCATTTCTAGCTGCTGAAATGTTTTTGTCAATCCAATCACCATGGTGTCAAGGGTCCCAAGAAAGCACAGCCTATATATGCTTGTATAAGAGCTATGTCTTTTATTAAGGCAATCATCAGTGCAAAAAAATTTATATACTTCTACTCTTCCCATTTCAGCTGCTCGAGAAATACACTCCTCAATTTACTGACCCATGAAAAGTCAAATATTTTAACAGTTACACCACACTAAATTAGTGCACTAAGTCACAAGAGAGAAGCATATAAAATTTGTATGAGATTTGGATTTACTATGACACCTTTCAGGTGGGAAAAAACCCATAAACAACCCCTCCCCTCCATCTACCAGTAAGTGTCTTCACCTACTATGCATTTATAAGAGAAAAGTATCAAAAATCCAGTTGTTTGATAGCACCATTATTAACTAATTCATCTTTAAGTCCTAGAGAAAAATTAATTCATCTTAACAGTTACTATCTTAGTCTGATGGAATGCTGTCAATGAAACACCTAGCAAAATGCAGACTTCTGTTTTCCCAACCTTACTGAAACCACATTTCTTAATAAATTGTCTACTGGTCTTTTCAATATTTCGTTTGCTTGTAAACATGCTAGTTTTGTTAGATAATAAATGTGAAGAAAGGCTTGGCTAAGTAGCAAAATATTTAGGAACTGGATTTACCCAGTTCCTGGATAAACAATAATTGGATAATCCAGTTTTTTGTTTATTTTAGTTATCTAAAACAAACACCCCCACATTTTTTTTATCCCCAAGGGTGTCATGGCTTTAAGAAGGGAAGTGACCTTGATGTACATCGTTTTGAAAACTGGAAAGAACAAATGTGAATTGTGACTTACTAGTAAAAGAGAAAAATCAAGACGGAGAAAAGAGAAGAGGGAAGAAAAAAAAGGAAGATGATTACAGAGAGAAACCACCGTTCTTTTTGAAGTTTTCTACTTCTGGTAACCTGCCACAGAGGCAATTCCTGTCTACATACACCTCGATGGTGGGGTCAGAGGAAGGAAAAGCAAAGAAGGCAAATCTGCTCAGTCAGCTTTCAAAGAGAAAAATATTCTAGAGAATCTAACATGTTTGCACCAGTGATCCCCACACACTAACTGGAGCACTTGCAGATGGGAACATCTGCACTGGTTCAAATCAGATGCGTGGTATCTTAAAGCAAATCTCCCTTTCAGCCTAATTCCTAATGTAAAACATGTGATTGGACATAAGGTAATAGGATATGATTTTAGTCCCTTAGATAAATAAAGTTGAAAAACATATCTGCTACCCACTTCGCAACCAGGCCATTCCTGATGATCCTTCTTCGTGTAAAAGGCCTCAGCTCATTTCTTGCCCACCACCAATGTTTTCTGATCCTCTAACTTCCAGTTAGCCCAGTTCATACTACATTGATATTAACTGCCTGTAATGTTTACTCATATGAGGTTAGATTCTACCCATATTCTTATCCTATTCCATTGTGAAGGGTTATCATCATACAGAGTTTCCTATGTTGTGCTAAGGATCACACAGAGGCTACACACCGGCTTACTCAAAGCAATTATACTAACTGATGACTACATGAAGCAAGAGAGGAAGCATGAGGAAAGAATGAAATTCAGGGGCAAGAAGTCTGCTCACTTACTGCACTTACTGCCTAAAAGGAAAGTAAATTTAAAGACGGAAGAACAAATGTCAGTGCTTTCTCACTATTCTCTTCAATATTTCCAATATGCAGTGACTTAAAAGCATGCCTACAAATATCTCTCCTATACATCTTAGAAGAACACTGGGGCTTCAAATAAATCTGTAACATGACCTGACTTTCCTCTGTCTTTGTATCAAAGCATATTCTTTCCCAGATTCACTTAAGAAAACTTGGTATGTGAAACTGATGAAGAAAATTCTTGGTCTCTGCTTATCCACATATATTCTGCCGCAATCTTTAAAGGGCCCTCATACTTTGGATCCTCTTATCGCTATCTCTCATTTCAGCTAGCACAGAAACTTTTAACAGAAAAATCCTGCTATTCTCTTACACAGGTACATACCTAACAGAAATGTCACAGGATGTAATGAGATACTATGCGGCAACACTCCTAGCTTCTTTCCTAAGCACACTCTCACAGCCAGACCATATAATATTCAGCATGAAACACATTAATACGTCATGTCCAAAACACATGGGTCTGCTGTACTTGATGTAACAGGACTTTGCCAGTAAATAAAGTACTTTCAGTCATTCTACTAGTAAAACAAGTGGCTCATTCTGGCTGATCTTCCTAGTGTTCTGGTGGCAGCACAGAGACTTTGTTAGAAGGTGTCCCAGTTCTGTGAAGTTCCTCTGCTGTGATAATGGGGTTTAAAAGGTCTCACAAATGACATGTAACAGGGACAATTCCCCGTCAGGGACTGCAAAATGTAGGACATCTGGTAAGTCAAACTCCATCTGCCAACCTGAAGGACTCACTAAATCAATACAATAAAAAGGGGAAACATCTTAGTTTGCTGTTAAACTATTTCCTTTTTGTCAGACGCCTTCTGAGTCAAGCTTCAGTGGCTCTTCATGTACAACTACTGTTTCACCACAACTGGAGCTCTGTATTCCATTTATGAAGACAGAAAAATTAGCATGCCTCCTTCTGTGAACAGTCTTTAAAAAACAGTCTGGACAGTGGCGTATCATCCTGACCACTGGAAAAACTCTTGTCCAACTTTAGCTTCTTTCCAGGACTGGCCACTCTCATTGTCATTTCTACATATTGAGTAGCAACAGTGTCACAAGGCAGAAGAATGAAGTGGTCTATTACAAACACTAAATAAAAACATTTAAATTTTAAAGTGATCTATAAAACCCACTGAACAGGAATACATACATTGTGTAGTTATTAACACAGTAGCAATTGAAGGGTAATCTTTTACACTCGTCCATGGATTATCAGGCATCAGTAGAATCTGGTTTCCTCGCAGCACTTAATCATTTGAAACTAAGGACATAACATTTCACTGTTTTAGGCTCCATGCATCAAAAGTTTATCCCACTGACAAAAAAAGGGAGTTTCACAGACCTCACTCAACACGTCACTGCAACAGCTTGCTTGAAAAAAAAAGGGAGTTTCACAGACCTCACTCAACACATCACTGCAATAGCTTGCTCGGAAATTAACAGGATGTTTCTGCTTCAAGTTAAGCATGTGCTCTGCTGAACAAGATTCTGAGGTGCCCACGTGTGTGGACATGAACTCATGGCATAGGACTCCACCAGGAATGGACTCTCTAGCATGCAAGATTGAGCATTATATAGAAAATGGGGAGTTTCACAGACCTCACTCAACACATCACTGCAATAGCTTGCTCGGAAATTAACAGGATGTTTCTGCTTCAAGTTAAGCATGTGCTCTGCTGAACAAGATTCTGAGGTGCCCACGTGTGTGGACATGAACTCATGGCATAGGACTCCACCAGGAATGGACTCTCTAGCATGCAAGATTGAGCATTATATAGAAAATGCTGTCCATAAAAAACTGTAGGCCAAAGCTCCAGAGACGCCTTTACACATCACCAACTGAGCTGATTTAACTTGAACTCAAAGTAAAGTCACTTTTGCTCTGTGTGCTCATTTATTTCCCCTCCGTAACCACAAATTCTATAGTTAGGTTGATTATTTTCAGAGGGAATTAAAACACACAATAATTTTACATTACAATTTTGGATATTTCTATTGTTTCTGATGATTTTCGTATGCCTAGATAAGTTACTATTTCCCAGCAACATGCAAAATAAATATCAAGAATGCCTCGACAAAGCAGATCACTAGCTTCATCCTAAGTTATGAACATGAGTACCAAAACATTTGTGACACGTACTCTGAGGGAACGTGCTATACGTTTTGTGTACTCTATTTTAAAGCGGATCTAAACACCGAAGGAGAGAGCAGGACACTGAATTTTGCGATAGATGAAGGGAACCTTTTTTGAAAGATCTGGGATGCATTTTTCAAAATGCAAGTTTTTTGTAATAGTAAGGCCCAGTCAAGCTGAAAGGACACTTATAACAGCAATATTTCCTAAAAATGCGGCATGTAAGCAAACAGAAGAGGGAACATGCTTAACCACCTCTATTTTGTGAGCATCATTTAATAAAACTTCAGTAGTAGTTTGAATAGTGGAATCATTTGTTAAAGTAGCAACACGATCTCTGCCCCAGATCTTCCAGAAAAACTATGACCTGTCTTCTATGGCTCTAAAAGAGTAAATTTTGGGGCTTTTCTTGTTTGTTTTTAAGATGTAAATTCGTGTTGGAGGATTCCTAATATTTTTGATAAATTTTTCTCCATTATGAAAGCAGAAATAGCACAACCCCCTGACAACATATTTTTCTAGCAGCTTTTAGAAGGAATGTGAATTAAAAATACAAATTTCTGCATTTGAGAACAGACACACACATTATATTCCCACTGAAAGCAATTGGACTATCATCTGGCTCGAAGACACTGAAACTGAAGCTACTTGTCTTGACATCTGCAAAGACCCCAACCTAAATACAGCTTTAAAAACGTCACAGTTCCTCACTGCACCTTTTTTAATTTTTAAATAGCTTGCTAATAATGACTGTGACTACAACGATCAATTTTTTTAAGAGCACCAGGAAAGTAAACACCTTCAATACTACTTACATTACACCTTCTTGCTCAGGTTTCAACCATACAGTTAACGTAAATGAAGCTGCAAGCCTTGGAGAATGAGGAGTAGAGAAGCAATCCTTGTGATTATGAAAAATAAAACTGGAAGCATTGCTGAAGGATCCTGGATGCAAGTCCCTTTTGTCCTCTGTGATACAAGTACCAAGGCCTTCTGAAAGAAGCAGTTTGTAGGACGAAGGTGATGACCTGTATGGACATTCCTGAACACAAAACCTCTGGGCGCAGGATATAATACTTTCAATAGCTACTGAGCTATAACAAAAAGTACTTCGGTCTGGCAGCCCACAAGTGGCTTGAGTTGGCACGATTGACACGTTCTTGAAAGCTCCCACATTTTCGAGCCTAGGGAAATGTCCCTGAGAGCTGACCAACACAAAGGAGTCATAACAAGTTAAGATTAATGTTTCAAGAGCATGAAACAAGAAACGACACCTCAAGGAAAGAGTCCAGCAATTCATGTTTACAAAAAAGCTCCACCTGATTAAAGCATCCGTAAATAAATAATGATGTCCATGTCGGTAGCAATGTCCTCAGGTGGTGTGCTTTAAGAGTTTACGTAGCGTTTCATCCTCAAAACACTCACGCAAGGACTCAGTCACAAGGGACATCTATGTCTTCTGGCCAGCGAAACGCACGTGGGTGACAGCCAGGATCTGCAAACCACAGAAAACAGACACAGTCTGTAGGAGGAATATGCTCTTTTGCACCAACAGAGGTGATGCCCTGCTAGGGATTTTAAGGGCGTGCATTCTTCCAAATTCTGGCCAGCAGGTCCACCTGCATATCTTTGCTGGCTGGGACATCTCTCTGACCAAGGGCATGGGACTAGGCCAACTAGAAGACGCACAGGCTCACGGCTGAGCGGAGTTTAATCCCAGATCTGACACGTCACACAAGGCCGACGCTCGGCTTTGCGTGTCACCGTAAGGACTACAGGATACGACAGCAAACCGGGGCATGCAACTTTGGCCTCCAAAAGTCTTTCCTGAGGGTTTCCATTGAGTTGGACGGACCTCACAGTTCCAACCCCCCGGCGCTTACCTGAGCCTCGCACGGTTACCTGAGAGCCGCCGGGCACCATCCCCACCGCGCTATCCGGGGC
>NW_008667076.1:11366-26026 GCF_000695815.1 Acanthisitta chloris | reverse complement strand
ATTATATATATATAAAGCTGTAATTAAATCCATGAGCCTAATCATAGTGCTAAATTGGAATACATGTGCCTTTTACTACTCACCAATATTAACTATGTAGCACTAACATCAATACTAATTTCTGTTCTTTGGCATATAAGTCTGAAAATAATGCTGTAGAAATAAGCATGAGGCATAATTCTGTAGGGCTTCATCACAGACAATGGACACTATTGCAAAAATGCAGGTTTACTGTAAAGTTCTGGCTTTAAATCTTTGAGATAATTACTTTGTCTTTAATAACGTTGCAACAAATGGGCATTTTGTTCACCTTAAAACTAAATTTAACATTGCAAGGAAGCATTAATAGCTAAGAAGGGATTGAATAGATCTAACAGGTTCATTAAATTTGAAGCAGTGAGACTTGTTATTTCAAAGAATCAACAAACTCAAGGTCCTGAGAAGGAAACTTTGCCTGTAACTGGTCAGACAACATTACCTGGCATGACAGAAAATCAGCATGTGGCAACAAGCCAACTCCTAAAGCTTTCATCAGCTGTTTTAATCACCAAAGACTATTATTCCAGCTTTAAGAAGCTTATGTGATTTATCTTCATGGGTCTGACAAAAGAAAGTCAGCAGTCACTCCAAAAGAGGCACTACTAGTGTGCTCTGTGATATTTTACACTGTCAGGAAGTAGTACAATGTACATGATATACTCCGTGTAATCCTGACATTCCTGATTGCATAAGCTGCAACAGAAAACTCTATGTGATGATGGTCACATACTTAAGTGTGAAATAGGACATAATGCAGGACCAGCATTCCTCTTTTCCTTCCTCCATAAAGTAATTACATGTTATGGAAATGCAGAAAAATCTATGAAAGAAGAAGGTTCGTTCTTCTTTTTAGAAAGGTTGCAAGAAAGTCATGTTTTCTCAGTAGACTCTTTATTCCTGTTTTGAAAAGGCTATTGTAAAGAAGTAATTTTGTAAGAAGCTTGTAGCAGAAAAAAATTATGTACTTTTGCTAAAAACTACATTAGATTATGTGAAATACATTCATCATGACAGAGACCACATCATAACCACAGAACAGATAATATGCAGATCTTAAAATACAGGATGATGACAATTCCCTAGGCAACTGGCTCAAACCCTGCCCTGATAGGCACTCCTGCTTCCAACCCCCAGGGCTCCCAGAGGGATGATAGCACCTTCTCCTGAGATAGCAGGTTTCTCCTTGCTCCAGTGAAGTGGTACCAAGCATGGAGACAAAGCCACTGACTCACAGGACATGGCAGTAGCCTTTAATTGCCTTCTATTCTCAAGGCAAGCAGTGACCTACCTAGTCTACTACATAATAAAATTCCCAGCATACTTGATTTTCTGTAATATGCATAATGCATTTTGCAAAGTTGAAAAACAGAGAAAAAGAAATACCCCACTTAAAGCCTAGAGTCCCTGTCAGATTTATAGTCCTACAATATTTCATTCTGATATCACTCAACTCAATAGGAAAAAAATAAAGTATTAACTTCATGACAGTCAAGAATTGTCCCTGGGAGATCTCTTTGGGCTTCTGTTTCTGAGCCATTAAACCTAGCCCACTAACTTCCAGCAATTTAGAGTTTTAAAAAATCATATTCTAACAATATTACTGATTTAAGAGTGTACTCTGATGCATGTTTCAGAGAAACACACTGATGTTGAATAGGATCATAGCATGAGTTTTAGAAACAACTTTTGGGATCATTCTTAAGACAAGCTATATTCAGGTTGGATGGAGCTGTCAGCAACCTGGTCTAGTGAAAGGTGTCCCAGTCCATGGCAGAGGGATTAGAACTAAATGATCTTTAAGTTCCCATCCAACTCAAGCCATTCTATGATTCTGTGATTCTATAGAACAAATATAATCCTGAGGGGGTTTGCTCATTTGTTGTTTGTTTTTTTTAATGGTAGAATATTTAATATTCTGTAGTATCTGTTTTGACTTACAATTCAGAATCACTGGATTAGCATCCAGGCTGACCCAAGATCTTAAAGGGAATGGCAAATAGAAAATATAAGCACTTTAATCCAAGAAGATAGATGCCTTAGCCTCCCATATCAACCATTCTTAAGTCAAAAGCTTACTTAATACTATATGCTATTAGAGACCAAGAATGGTCTCTGACTTTCTTCATTAAAAGGTCCACCATACCATTTACCAAGCAGGCAAATGTATGAGGATGCCTTCTTGTGCTATTCACTTACTATTAATAGATGTAGGGGCAGACTTTTTTGACATCTTCTCAGTGTGATATTCTTAGGTTACAAACATAGATCACAAGACAAGTACTGAGTTTCTTGGCATCACTCAGAGCGGCAGCAGCGATTGAGGTAAGTCCGGACTGAAATCGGTTCAGATTGGTCTGTACAGGTGGATTTCTGATCTTCAGGACTCCCCAGGAGCAGTCCTGAGTCCTGCCAGAAACTGGAAGCCCTCCGCAGCCAATCAAGCAAGGAGGGGGCAGTGCCTGAAGCAGCACGGGAGATTTAAACAGTTCCTAGGAGTGCAAACAACCAGAGCATAGCGAACAGGGAGGGCAAACAGGCAGTGGCATGGCAGTTTGAACAGGAAGGATGACCAGGTAGGAAGCAGAATTGAGGGAGGGAGACATTGAAGAGGACTCACTCAACTAGAAGAGGACTAAATATGGTCTCCACTCACTCCAAACATGCTATAAGAAAAACCATGGATACTCAGCCAGACCTCAAGTGCCAACATGCAACTGTGCAGGTCTTGGGCTGTAGCAAGTGTCTAAGCTTGGCACTGATATCTAAGGACAGCAGTGATGATGTATGTATTAGCTGTGAACAGGTAGATGATTTGCCTAGCTTGTGGTGGAAGAACTGAAAGAGGAAATGGGGATGGTAAGGAGTATCAGGGAGAAGGAGAGAGGTAGCCCAGCAAACTCCAACAGGTGTGCCCTGGTGGAAGACCTACAAAAACAGGCAGCTGAGTTGCAGGAGGCAGTCAGATGGCTGAGAGACATCAGGGAGGATCAGAGGGAGTTGGACAGCTGGTTGCAAGCCCCTGTAGCAGAGGAACCACAGCCTACTGAGGAGAGGTCAGACATACACACACGGGCACATAGGGAAAGGAGGAAGGACAATAACAATGGGATTTGGGAAGTAGTGAAAAAGAGAAATGACAAAAGGAAGAGAAAAGGAGATAGTAAATAGAATGGGCAAGCTTCAAATCCAGACAATCTCACTCAAATGGATATCCCCACTCAGAACCACTTCAAAGCACTGCAGTCAATTAAGGCAACAACTAACATCCATGAACAGATGGACCCAACTGTGGCAGCCCAACCTGCCCCAGAGACAAGGCAAACAAAAACTAGTTCAACTAAGAAAAGCCAGCAGGTGATAGTAGTGGGAGACTCAGAATTTAGAGGTACAGAAGCACTTATCTGTCAGCCTGACCTGCTCTCAAGGGAAGTGTGTTGCCTTCCAGGAGCCCAGGTCAGGGATGTTACAGAGTGGTTGCCGATTGGGAGTGCCTGGGAGGGACTGGGTTCATCCTGGAACTGACTGAAACCATAACAGATGTGACTGGGAATAACTGGAACCTTGCAGGGGGGCAACTAGGATCATCCTGGGGGCAACTGTGATCATACAGGGATTGACTGGGCTCATCCTGGGAGTGACTGGTCTCATATTCAGAGTGACAGGGATCATCCTGGGGGTGACAGGGATAATGCTGTCAGCGTGTTGGCAGTGACTGGAAGCATCCCGGGGTGAATGGGAACAATTGGAATGATGCTGGGATCCTAGTGGTATGATACTGGGAGTGACTGGGAGAGATGGAGATCATATTGCAATCACACTGGGAGTGAGCTACACCATTCTGGAGGTGACTGGGATCCTATTGGGAGCGACTGGGATCCCAGCCTCCACCAGCATGATCCACTTGCCCTCAGAATAGGCCCAGTGACTCCATGTGTCCCCAGCATAGACTCAGTCACTCCAACTTGCTTCCTATCACTGCCAGTATGGGCCCAGTTCCATCCAGTCTGGTCCCAGTCACTCCCAGTTTCTTCATTTGCTTGTCCCATTTGCTCCCGGTCACCCCCACTATGATCCCAGTCAGCACCAGGATGATCCTTGTCACCCCCAGTGTGATTCCAGTCACTCCCAGTCAGTCTCCATGTCTTCCAGTTGCCTCCAGCATGATTCCAGTTGCTCGCAGTAGCCCTCAGTGTGATCCTCGTTGCTTCCAGTCATGCCCAGTATAAACCCACTCACCTCCAGTATGATTTCAGTGGCCACAGTCACTCCCAATAGGATGCCAGTCACCCCCAGCATGGTGCCACTTGCTCCCAGTCACTTCCAGGATGGTTTATATCACTCCCAGTGTGATTCCAATATGATCCCCATCTCTTCCAGTCATTACCATTCACCCTTATTCACTGTCAGTGTGGTTCCAGTATGATCCCAGTATGATCCCAGACACCTCCAGTGGGACTGCAGTTGCTCCCAGTACAACCCAGGTACTCCCAGCATGATCCTAGTAATTCCTAGTAGGATCCCAGTCACCCTCAGTGTGGACCAGTTGCTCCCAATATGTTCCCCATTGCCCCCACCATGGGCCCAAGCTGATCTCAGGATATCCCACTTACCCACAGCATGATCCCAATTTCCTGTAGCATGGTCTCTGTCACTCCCAGCATGATCCCACTCACTTTCAGGCACACCCAGAATGATCCCAGTATGTTGCCATCCAGAGAGCTTGACAAGCTTGTGAGGGATGCCAATGCAAACCTGATGAAGTTCAAATGAAGTGCAAGGTGCTACATCTGGGCCATTACAGGTTGGGTAGGGAAGTAACTCAACCCAGCAACAAGGAGAAAGACTGGGCAGTGACAGTGGATGAGAAACTCACCATGAGCAGGCAGTGTGTGCTAGCAGCCCAGAAAGCCAATGGAATCCTGGGCTGCATCAAGAGGAGTGTGGGCAGCAGGTCAAAGGAGGTGATTCTTTCCCTCTACTCTGCTCTCATGAGACCCCACCTGGAATACTGTGTGCAGTTCTGGTGCCCTCAACATAAGGAGGACATTGAACTGTTGGAGCAAGTCCAGAGGAGGCCACAAAGTTGCTAAGAGGACTAGAGCATCTCCTCTATGAGGACAGGCTGAGGAAGCTGGGGCTGTTCAGCCTGGAGAAGACTAGCCTTTCAGTATCTGAAGGGGCTACAGGGGAGCCAGAGAAGGACTCTTTGTTAGGAGCTGCAGTGATAGGACAAGGGACAGTGGGTACAAGTTGAAAGAATAGGAAACTATTATGAAAAGGTTTTCACTGTGAGGGTGGCAAAGCACCAGAACAAGTTGCCTAGGGAGGCAGTAGAAGCCCCAGCCCTGACAGTGTTCAAAGTGAGGTTGGATGAAGCTTTGAGCTGCTTGGTCTAGTGGGGAGGGAGACTAGAGGGACTAGATGATCTGTAAGGTCCATTCGAACCCCTAAAATTCTATGATTCTTGTCCTTTTAGCCGCTGCACATGACACATTGCTGGTAAGCAGTGATACATTCAAAGCTCTATTAATAAACAGCACAATTAGGAAATTGCTGAAATTAGCTTAAAAGACCTTACTTTTTTCAGACTCCTCCTCACTTCCATACAATATTGCAGTTTTCTCATAGGTGTTTTATTGCACCCTTTTTCATAAAGAAGCTATTGATTTTGCACATAAAAGAAAAAGTTACCAGTTACAGACCAGTTTTATGAAGCTTTACATTTTATGGAAGTACATTCTTTCTCTTTCACTAGACCACAACTGTATTTCTTGTCTGGGTCTAAAGGCAGAAGACACTGATAATTTTAAGCTCAGAACAAGATTTACAGCTTCTAATAAGACAGTTATTTAATTAACAAAGAAAGGTTAAACTCTGAAGAACTACTGTACCACAAAGTAACAATACTATGGAAACATGTCTTTCTGTGAGGTTTCACTCCTTCCTCTGTTTTTATAATAACCACAGACTCAACCTTCAAGTACTTTGTAAATGTTATAATTCAGTGACAATGCAAAGCCATTTGGCCATCCTTCCTACACTCCTAGAATAGTGTCAGATGGAATATTGACTTTGGTAGTAATGTCCCTTAAGCTCCAGGTCTACCAGCACTTTCATAGCCTAGAAAAAGGGCTACTCTTGCACCATGCCCTGTCAGATCAAATAGTGTATCAACACCTTGCCCCCTTTAAGCTGAAGTGTCTGCATATAAAAGTCTTCAGCCACTCATAACTGAGGAAAATGCATACAGTAAAAACAAAAATCATGTCAGACCATTGGGACTCTGTTTAAGAGAGTAATGGCATGAAGAGGAACAGTTTAACTGGGACTACATAATAGAAGACTATCTGCAGTTTGAACTGAACTTTAACTCACTATTTGGCCTCTTCCCCTTTAGCAGCTTTTCTTTTCAACTTCACATCTCTTCATCCTTGTTTGCCCCAGTCTGTTTCCCTCTGTTCCACATACATTTTTTAACATTTTATTTCATTACAACTCTACTTACTTTCCACAAAAAAACCAACCCTCCAAGCTGATGTTTCCTACCATCATGCTGTTCTTTCTGTCCATCCATTACCACTCTTTCTACATCAGTCTGCATCATTATTCCATCAGAAATTACAGTACAGTGAGAGGAGGTGGGAACAACATGGGTTTAGATGTTTTGAATTTGAAGAACACTGTTGCAATTCATGTTAATTGCATAGATTTACTTTTGCCTGTCTTTGGGGCTGTTGTTCATTCCCTCCTTCACCTCTGGTTTAATACCCTTTCATAAGGTGTTGCAATGCTGGTCATCACAGGAAGCCCAGCTCCAGGATGACAGCTGTGAAACTGATAGCTCTTCCATGTTCCACCTGTTTTGTACACATGAAAACAGCTCCCTTTGCAACAATTACAGCCTAAGGTGAAACAGCGTGTATAAAAATGTGTCCACACCAACAGGCAGGAACTGAGAAGGTGAGTGTGACAGTTCATCTTAACTTCATTTGAATTGTTTGAAAAGGATATTGTGAATACTATAGTCACCTATCACAAACATCTCTCTATGTACAACTTAGAAAACAGGGGAATGCATATTTGTGGACCCAATTTCTAAATCACTTTAGGTTTAAACAGTGAAAAAAAAAAAGAGGTTTTAATGAGAAGACACAACCTATTCATCATTAAATCGGTGTAAATCTAACATAAAACCACTGCCTTAACAGAAATTGTTAAGGATTTACAGAATCTGGCATTATCAGTTGCTATGCATTTTCCTGAAAAACCTTCCTACAGGTTCAAATTTCAGCTTCAAATTACACAAATTGAACTCCTAGGAAAAAAAATTTAGAGCTGGAATGCCCCTCAGTGTTTTTTTCACAATCATTATAGCTTATGCTTGCATGTCTCATGGACACAGGGAAAGCAAAACAATGGCAAACCTGCCTATATCTATTGTGAATGTCAAGTGCAAGAGTCAGACCCTCAATTTTGAATGCTCCTAGTATTTGCAATTTGGTGTATAATTGTATTTCACCATTCCTTTATGTCACCTTCTTCCACCACAACTGTGGGGAAGCCTGAAATAGAGCTACAGCCTAATATTATATTTCTGACCCAAAAAAATAATTACCAGCTCCCATTTAACATGAGAGGATATAAATAACATTTATCCCAAGCATTATTTTTCAATTATGTAAGGCCTAGAACTAAGGAATTATATTGTACTGACATATTATTAATATGGGTTTTTTTCATAGAATTTACTTGAGATAGTTTGAGTTGAAAAAGCACAAATTCACATATAAAGGGAATTCTAATTTATATTTTTAGCATATTAAAACTTGAAAAGTTTTCTCATACACACCAATGTATGACACATTGTTTTCTCTGTTTTTTTCATCAGATTTATCACAACCAAAATCATCTAGGATTACCATTAAGCATGTACATGTTTTTAAAGGAGGCTAATCTTACTTCATTTTGAAGTAGATAGGGTTAGACATTAAAGTCTGCATGAACTTCCTATTAGGAGGCATGCAAGCTACCTGTCCTCTGAGGCTCCGATTTTGCAGCTGTCATCTTTCCCAGCATTTGAGCAATGAAGGAAGCTTTTGTTCTACTGAAAAGTGGTTCATTGTTCCCTGCTCAGGTGCCCAGAACAAAACATATAAGGCAATACAATGAGCTTCTCTCCAGACTGGCTTAAAGTTGCTTTTTTTCTGTCCTTTATGGAAGACTTTTCACTGAATGAAACTTTCCTTGTGCAGGTGAAGAAAAAAATGCAACTTCATATTTAAGATCTTGAGATACACGATAAAGGTTTCAAAATATCTTTAAATGGTATTAAGTGTCTAAGTCATATCTCCTCTCTTTACAAACATAGTAGTAAATGAAATGGTTTTATTTTGCTTGAGCAATCCCCATACTGTTTATTTCAACAACAATATCCAGGTTATTTCCAGACATGTCCAAAACACTATTAATTTACTTTCCTTTATTCAAGTAGCTAATGAGAAATCCCCACCCTCAGAATTTCCCTTGGCTTGATCCCCCTGAGTTACTAGAGGAAAGGCCTTCAAAATTATTTTTGCCTATTTCATATACTTTCTTAATCTAGCCCATCACAGGAAGGGACTGCCTCATCACCTCTAAGTCACATGGGCCATGAAAGAAATTCCCTATGAAACACATTCTCTGATGAATTTTTTATTTTTTTTTCTCAGCATGGCTATAGTAGGTGGATAAATGAGAGTTAGATCAAGGAGGAGAGAACCTGCAATTCACAAACAGTGAATCTGCATTGGCATCTTTGCTTGGATTATGAATGCCCTTTCAGTGCAAATCTCCCAATATTCTTCAGTTAACATGCTTTTATTTACACAACAGAGTTGTCTCAGACCACACAAAATGGATTCCTTTAGATGAAACTAAGCTAGGATATGTGCATCTTTCTAATGCCAACACAAACTTGGATCAAGGTGCTCCAATCACTAATTGGCATGTAAACCAGGGGACCAGACTAGACCTAGCCTGAAATAAAACACCCAAAACATGCAGAGTGTGGGTTCTGGGTGCTCAGAAACAATTGGTTTTCTTTCCAGAACCTGTTTATATATACTGCTTTGCTGCTTGTTAATACAGATGTAGTGTGAGAGAAGCAGACAACAAATAGGCCTTACTGCATCAAGTGTATTTCCTGATGGCAAAAGTGTTTTACAGCATTTGATGAAAGTGAAAATGCCACCAAACTGGCTGAAACAAAAACTTATCACCTGTTAAAAATACAGTTATCAGGAAGAGATTCGTAGTGGTTTTGCTTGGCCAGGTTTTGGCAGCGGTGGGGGCTACAGAGAGAACTTCTGTGAGAAGCTGCTAGAAGCTTCCCCATGTCTGGCAGAGCCAATCCCAGTTGGCTCCAGGATGGACCCACCACTGGCAGCACGGCAAAGCCAATCAGTGATGGTAGCAATGCCTCTGTGATAACATATTTAAGAAAGGAGAAAAGGTTATTGTGCAGAAGTAATTGCAGCCAGAGAAGAGAGGAGTGAGAATATGTGAGAGGAACAACTACACAGACACCAAGGTGAGTGGAGAAGGAGGGGGAGGAGGTACTCCAGGCACCCGAGATGAGGATCCTCGTGGCCTGTGACCATGGTGAAGCAGCTGTGCCCCTGCAGCCCTTGGAGGTTAACAAGATGCAGAGATCCACCTGTACCCACGGAGGAGACACATGCCGGAGCAGGTGGATTCCCAAAGGAGGCTGTGACCCCGTGGGAAGCCCTTGATGGAGCAAGTTCCTGGCAGGGACCTACAGACTCGTGGAGAGATGAGCCCACACTGGAGCAGAGTTCCTAGCAGGACTTGTGATCCTGTGGGGGATCTGTGCTGGAGCTGTCCCTGTGCAGAGTGACCCACAGGGCAGCAGTTGATTGCAGCAGCTCATGGAGAGCTGTCTGCCATGGGAGGGACTCATGGAGAGCTGTCTGCCATGGGAGGGACTCAGTGCTGGAGCACTCCTTTCCCTGAGGGCAGTGCAGAAATGTGTGATGCACTGACCAGAGCCCCCACTCCCCAGCTCCCTGCGCTGATGGAGGAGAGGAGGTAGAGCTGGGAAGGAGGGAGGGGTGGGGGAAGGTGTTTTTAAGGTCGGCTTTCTTTTCTTGTTATCCTGCTCTGATGTTGTTAGTAATAAAATCACTTAATTTCCCCAAGTTGAGTCTGTTTTGCCCGTGACAGTATTCAGTGAGTGATCTCTCCTGGTCCTTATCTCAACCCATGAACCCTTTGTTGTGTTTTCTCTCCCCTTTTGTGGTGTGGAGGGGAGTGAGAGAGCAGCTTTGGTGGGTACCCAGCCTGCAGCCAGGGTCAACCTACTACAGCATAAGCCACCTTTATTTTTATTCTATCTCATTGTCCCTTTCTACTGAAAGGATCAGCTATTCCTGTTATCATTTTAATTAAAACTGGCCCTTCTAAAGGAAACTCAGAGGCTTTTAAAATCAGGAACTCACTATAAAGCGGGAGTGAGAGAGCAGCTTTGGTGGGTACCCAGCCTGCAGCCAGGGTCAACCTACTACAGCATAAGCCACCTTTATTTTTATTCTATCTCATTGTCCCTTTCTACTGAAAGGATCAGCTATTCCTGTTATCATTTTAATTAAAACTGGCCCTTCTAAAGGAAACTCAGAGGCTTTTAAAATCAGGAACTCACTATAAAGCAAAGATGTATGCACACCTACCTCAAAGTCTTACTTGACCACAGGACTCCTTGCACAAGCATCTCCACAGGATTGCTGTGCCAGCCTGAAACACAGCTCTCAAAAATCTAGGGACAGCTCCCACACTGCAGAAAGGAAAGCTGAAAGAACACAAAGCATACAAATGAGAGGTACACCCAGTATAAAGCTTTTTATCTCATTTACACTCTTCTGAGCTCTGAATTCAAGGGTACACCATGCAAAAGCACTTTTGATGTAAGTTTTGATTAAATATAAGCTATCAAGTGGGTTCCTAAATAGGGTGAAATAAATCATGTTTAATGGAATGTATTCTGAAAATAATATTAAACTCTTTCTGTATCAGAAGAATGTGTTGAGGTGTTCTTAAAGGTTATTACATGTATTTCTCACCTGCAGGCTGAACATAAGGTCCTGTTCATCACTGCTTCACCTATTCCTATTTTGTAGCAGAGGATGGTATAATGCATGGTGTATAATGCTATCAGTTCAGAACAGCAGTGTACTCATCCTGACCTCTGTCACATGAAAACCAGAAGAGAGATACAGGTCATAAAGTAGTTAAGCCTAGAGATCACTGCTAGCAATGTTTAGTATTCAATATATGTTCATACTTACGAGCTAGAAAGGCTATAAAATGTGGTTATCATGGATGTGCCTTTGAGAGATGCTCTCTGAATTTATGATATTAACTTTATCCACTAGGAATTATAGATACAATTTATAAAACTTCCACAGTCCTGTGAAGCAGTAAATGGTTCCTGCATCTGCTACACTGATGATTAAAATTCTTAGACAAGCAGGAGTTACTCTAACTCTGCTAAGGAGTTACATTCCAGTAACATACAGTCTCAGCAAAGAACCTTCCTGAGTTACCCTACAGTGATCATATAGTTGTAGGTACAAGGATTTTCCTGCAAGTTTCCTCCTATAACTTATTTTACATCTTCTTCCTGTCATTTTCCCAAAACCTGATTACTCATGCAAACTGCAGCATATTTTTCCCCTTTGCTGTTTTATCCCAGCTTGCAAACTGCTTAATGTTGGATTTACTCACTTTTGATGTCTGGCCTACAGGTGCTCAGAAAATTTTCTGTATCAATTAGTCGATTTATATTTCCATTTATATAATACTAACATTAACTAACCCTTCTCATTAAATCCCATATTACATATTTCAGATCATGAATTTTGTAAGGTTTATTGAAAAATTGGAAATAGAGAGCTGGTAAGATCAGCCACAGTCACACATGGGAATGGTAGGTGGAAGAAAAACTCTCTTCTGACTGCACAAATAGCCAATCATCTGCTAAGAGAATTTAGGAGGAAACTTCCAGTAAAATCAGGTTTTTAGGAACCCTACCTCATAGTGCCACTCTTGTAACCTACTATCTGAATGGAAGAAACAGCTCCTAATGGAAGAAGTGTCTTTCCTGTTATTATTTGACTGTTATATATCTGCAAGGCAAAAAGCAGACTGGTTATACTGTCACATCTGGAGCACACCATTTTCACTACAAGTCTAGTGAATAAGACATCGAAAAATGAATTTGTCTTCTCCTGATTAGGAGCAGCAAAATTAATCTATGCTCAAAAGACTGCTGAAGAAATCAAGTCTGTGATGTGAGGTATGAGAGAACCAATCTTTTCTCTCATAATTTTGGCTGTCACAGAGTGCTGTTTCAGACTAGGTGAAATCCAATCTAATGCCATGGAAAGGGGCAGCACTGCTCCTCATTTCTACCTCAGCTTGTGTGCTCCAGCACATTCCTTTGCATAAGGACTGGGTGGCATCAGGGTGGCAGGTCAACCAGCAAATTTGATAGAAAACTAAACAACTGGGGAAAAAAATTATCTTCCTGTCAGCAGATTGAACTAATTCATCCTATGAACATGACTTCAACCAACTTATTCATACCAATACAGATGGCAAACAGCAAAGTTGTTCACTTTTGAAACTGCTGTAAAGAGTGAGGTGGGACCATGTAGTTGCCAATAAGAGAAGGGTAGAAGATTCTGTTTAGACAAATAGCAGATAATGAATTGACATTCAGAGATGCTTCGGGGCATTTTTAGTGATAAGTTACCAGTATGATGAACAGACATTCTCAGTCTGAAAAAAAATGCCAAGAAAGCTCCATTATCTTTCTATATACGCTTAGATAATGAATTTCACAATAAATTGTAAGGCAATATGAAAAGGTGCTTTTAAAACTGCTCATACTTCAACTGGTGATGGTTACAAGTATTACTCTTCTGATTTCCAAGGCTGCTTGTAACATCTTTGAATAAGTACAGTGTTGTTAACAGTGATGTTTGAAAGAAAGCTCTGTTCAACTAACCCATTAATTATTCCAAGAAATTTAATGAGTGCTCCATCCACACAGAAAAGTAGCTGATGTAAAGTGCAAGAAATTGCCACAGCTTATTATTACAGAGACTAAGGATGGGTATCTTTTCCTTTTTCATTAATATTTTGCATTACTCTCATATTTCAACAGTTGAACTCTACAAAACAGATAAGACATTCTGCACTTGTAAAACAGAGACACATTTCCAGAAATTTATTGCCTTACTTTAGATCTCTTGATATGCTGAAGTTATTTTTCAGTAGTGTACATTAGTTATTACTTCTTTCATTAATATTTTGGAGGGAGGATTGAGACACTGCTTTAAATTTACCTTGTAATCAGAGAAGCTGCTGTTTGCATGCATTGCACCAAAATAGTTTAACTCTTGTCTGCAAAGGCTTGAATTATCAACAAGTGACTAACTTTGTTCATATAGACACAAATATCAGCTTTCAATGTGAAATCAAATATAACAGGAATGAGAGGAGACATCTATAACACGTCTATGGCTGAATTAGTTCTTTTGCAAGTATCTGCATGTATTTGCTACTAAAGCATTGTTGAAAGACAGTCTTCCAAGGAAAATTAGTACTCATTAGCAAAACAAGTAAAATTAAACTCTTTAGCAAAAGGACCAGAATTAAGGTATGTACTAGACTAATTTTCTGATTTTAGCAACATACTTCATAAATTTACTGATTTCCCACATAAATCTATTCTTTTCCAAAAACTGCTGTGAGTAGTCCCAATTCTGGCACTCGGGAGCAATTCAAGGAGAGTGAAGTCTCTTCAAACATTCAGCTATTTAGCTATTTCTCTGCACTAGTCAAATACACTGAAAAAGTTACTTCTTTGACAGTCTATGCAACTGCATGTCAAAGGTCTGTATTTCTATTAAAGAGCAAATAGATAGAAAGAAATCCAAACAGACTAAATGGATTCTATTTATGACACACAATATGCCATGAATCAGGCAGCAAGTCAGCCATAAAATTTGCTCCATTACAGACACTTACCTAAACACATTTCCATTATGGCCTGTGATTATTGTTTCACCCTTCACACTGGAAGTCAATTCAATGTGATGGAGATTTTAAGCACTCTGAAAGTCATTTCAATATAGTATTTAAACAGACAAAATTTTAATAGCCTTACCTGTATTCTCCATGATTTTTAACTCACATCTCCTGTGCTTCACAAGTACTTCTAGTAACATCCTTTCGTGGTTTATCCTTATAGCCTAACATGGCATCGAACAACATTTGACAAGATGGTTAACAAATATTTAAGGCTCAAGGCTAAGTACTTCAGAATATTAATTTCCACTAGAAAGTATACATATTTTTAAAATCAAAGTACAGCTTTTTTCAACTATTTTTTTCTTCTGAGGAAAAATATTGTTTAAAATATTTATATTTATTAAGAATCATAAATCCTAATTTCTAGAATATCTGCCCATCTTAGGAATGTAATTCTATGAATAACCCTCCTGAAGAGACAGTGACAATTTTAGCCTGCAATATTTGTGATTTTTGTTTAAAAGTAAAAA
>NW_008667076.1:0-11341 GCF_000695815.1 Acanthisitta chloris | reverse complement strand
ATGCCACTGCCATTTGGCTATTCTTACATCATTAGAAGCTTTCAGTTATACTAAAATAAGGAATTAGTATTACTTCAGTTTACAGGGAAAAAATGTCACATTTCAGCCCAAGAAAGAAGTGAAAAAGAGAGAAAGGCTAGCTTCTGGCTATTTGTATCCTGACCACATTTTCCAGCTTTATCTCCAAATCTGTAATTTTAACATATTTCTGAATAGATCCAGGGGCAAAAGTATGTTTCATTCATCTCTGGCACAGCCATCTGAACAGCATTCTGCATTTTGCAATTTTCAGGAGACAGACTTTGGTCTTCTAGGCTAAAAGGTTCAGGAGCATTCAGAACTGTGTGCATCAATCTCTATACCTTGCCCTGTAGTAGAAAGTCTTCGTAGGAAAAGCTGTATTTGCATGCTCAATACAGACAAGACCATTTCATTTCTTTTATTTATTTTACTATCAAACTGGGCTTTTAATTCACATACAATCTTCTGGACTAAGCATTCACCTTATTTGCTTCTTCAACTTGTATGACCCATCACCTTTCTAAGAGAAGTGGCTTTCAGGGAAGGGAAATACTACTGCAATGCGAATGATCAGCTAAGTTTTAATATATCAGACTGCCTTGAAGGTGCCTTCTTTTGAAGAGAAATACATGTAAATCTATTGAAGATTCACACTAGTCAGTGGAAGAGTTTTGAGTGTAAGATGTTTTTCTATAACCCTGTCAGCTTTGCAATCTGCCTCCATTTCAAATGTTGGCGGGTAAGTTTTGTACATCTTAACAGGTTTGCACTTCCAGGGCTTTAGCTGAAGCTGCTGTATTTTCATATCTGGTTAGCCATCCTTCTTTGATCTCTGTGAGGCCCTGTCTGGTGGCAGTTCTCTTAAATACCTGAGTTTCTTTGGGTTCAGTTTGGCTTCACAACTTCACCAGTAACTGTGCACACGCATTCCCTATTGTTTGGCTTTTTTTTCTGAGAAATACTCACAGAGTTAAATGTCAAATGGCTGTAGGCAAAAGGTAGCCAAACATATAGTTTACCTCTACTATGGAATTTAACACTTGCACTAAAGAAAATGTTAAGTCTTGTTTGCAAAATATGTAAAAATTGCCTTCACACACACTCACAAAAGTCACTTTTATTACTGTAGTAATAATATAAAGAAATAAGTCCAATTCATTTGATGATGTTTCTCCACATTTCTGCTTTCAAAAGATATGGCCACACTAAATCAAAGCAGAGGAACTAACTAATGCACTTTCCTCTCTAAAACTGACAAGTAACACCTCCTAAACAAGAATATAGTTGTGGATACTTACAGAATAACTTGTGCAGAGAAAATCACCATGCCCATGAATATGTATTCAAAGCCACCTGGAGAAGTCTCTTGTTTACAAATTGCAGAAGACCAGATTTACACTAACAGACAATCTTTTTTCCAGCACCCCAGAGATTCGTTTGAACAATGGTTCTGTTGCCAAACTTAAATACAAAATAAAATGACTATCTGACACATAATTTGTGATCTGTCTACATACCAGAGTATCTAATTAAGCAAAGATCACCTGTTACTTCAAATTCCACCTTTAATTCTCAATTTCCACTTGACAGATACAAAAGCAGCAGATTTGACATAATTCTCCAGAGATGAATGAACAATCCAGTTATTTTCCCTTTCTTTCCAAATAACATGCCTGTGAGAAGCATTGAGCAGTTCTTTAGCAGGTATTTAATCATGCAAGGCAATATTTATGTAGAAAATTGAACCCTTCTATGGTTTAATTTTCCCAAGAGACTTGGCTGAGGAGTGTACTGGGTCTGGCTAGGATGAAGTTAATTTTCTACATAGTAGTCCATATGGTGTTACATTTGTATTGATTATTGCCTACTCCACAGAATGTACTCTGATTATGCTGATATCTATCAGTTTCAGTTTGCAGGCAGAGGATTGTAACACTATTTAAAATTAAGACATCATAATGGGAGTAGTAACAAATATACTACTTCAAAAGCACTGTTCATCACTGAGCACAGTTTAAATAACTCATTCTGACCTCTGGTTAAGATTCTGCATAAAAGGCAGTGGAAAGTAATGTTGCTGTCCTTGTGAGCCTGAGCTTTCATGCATTGGCAATAGATATTGGCATATGGTTGAAAGTACCAAAAAAATGGCAATGTTAATGCTCCAATAAAAAGAAAAAATGTCTTTTCTTCTAGCAAAGAATGGTATTTCTATGGATTTTACATTACAATTTGGGTTTTATATCCCAGAGAAACATTCATGAATGTAAACATACAAGCAGAGGTTCCCAATTTCATTTTCTACAGTCAGAGCTCAAATTTAATTCTCATTCTAACCAAAATACTCTGCATTTTTTTCTGTTCCTAAACCTCATGGTTATTTTTGCTCACGTTCCCTGCCTAGTTCTGCTCAAAACACTGATTTTTACATGCAGTGTTTGACTTGCCCTTCATTTCCTTTGGTTTGCAAATTTGTACAAATCATTTTCAAAAACCCTGCCTCTCTATTTCACTTACCAAAATCCACGGGAGCTTTCACAGAAAAGAAGCGAAGGTGAACTGAGATGATTCCATTTCCTGGGTACCTCTTTTGTTTGACCAGAAAATGACCAGGGATTACACAACAAAAGTCAGGTAAGAGCTGTTATTCCTATTCAAAAGGAAAGTCATTTGTCCATCATGAACCAAGTCACAAGGTTTACGTTCATTTTCTTTGTTCGTAAAATGATCCATACTGCTCTGTTATTCTGCTGTATTGGCATACAATGTTCACACCCGTAAAAGACCATCATCACTAAGAATTGCAGATGGGTAACTTTGGCAAGCTAAGAGGCTCCCTGCACTTGCCCAGCTGCAGAGACAGCCAGGCAGGGAGCAGGAGGCTACACTGGTGCCAGTGACCCAGAAGGAAGGCAAGTGAGCTACATCCTTGTCAGCAGCTCTGCTCACAGCTCCCAAGGTGCTGGAGCCAGTTGGGTTACCACAGAGCAAAGCACAGGCAGCTGCTGCCCCAGGGACAGGGAGCTGGGGGCTGGTTGGGCAGCTCTTGGCAGCCCAGGCCTGCCCTGCTGTCCCAGCAGGTGAAGAGGAGCTGGGGGTAGCTCCAGCCCTGGGCATTGGGCAGCTCAGATGGGGCCAGCCAAGGAGGGCCAGGATGTCAGCACACTGGTGGCCTCGACTCACCAAGGCCCATGGCTGGGCAGGGCAGGCCTGGGGGAGCTGGAGACAGGAGGCTGGCAAAACGGAGAGCCTGGAGATGTGTTTCCTCACCAAATCTAAACGGCACAGGAAACTTTCATGGGACAGAATTGCAAATCATAGAATGAAATCCTCAGAAGACAGGCAGGACAGCCCAGGCCATGGATACACACACACTGCCTCTTGGTCCTCAATGTGGGGATTGTCTCTACAGCCCAAGCCACAGGGCAGTCAGTGTTGAACCTTCCCTCTGCATCAACCATCTGGGACCTCTTCTTGTATACTGAAGCCAATTTTCATAGTATAATAGAACAATGTTTTGATTTTTTTCACATGGATTCATTACTTTGCTGATCTTTATTATTCTTCCTAATTTACATTGTGACATGATCTCATTACATCTTTCCATGCCTGTTACTTAGTTTGGGAAAACTTATGTTGAAGGGATGTCAGATACATCATTTCACTCCATAGTTTCTGAAGGACAGCGAGTGGTGTTAAATCAATGACATATCATTCAGGTTTAAAAATGGAAGCTGTGTAAACTTAGTAAATACTGTGTTTAACAAAACAGTAAAATAGAACTATACTTTCTTTCTCTTCAAACAAGCATCATTTGTACTGTCTCTATCTTCTGCTGTATGTTCCACCCAGAGACAGAACAGTATCCTCAAAAAGTTATTTTTCTTTTGGAGAAGAGTTTCATGGGTGCAGTTAATATTTTTATTAAATAAATAGCTTAAAGAATATATAAATAAAAAGCTCGGTCCTTGCAAATATATCATTAACTCAAGAGAAGTTCTAGAATTTGCTGATAGTTTTCACAATGTTCCAGTCACTTAAGCATCATTAAAAGCACTGCAATTCTCTGTATGTCCTCCGGGTGTAACATTTCCACAGTTCATGAGCAGTATCTGACTGTCACTGCAATGCAAAAAAAATAAATACAGTTCTAACTTGCATCAGAACAGTCCCAATTACTTCAAAATATTCGTACAGGGTTTGTATCAACATGGAATCTGGCCCTACATCTATAAACAAACCACTAATTCCAGAGCAATTATGCTAGGGATAAATTTAACCAAAGCCTGTTTGGTGTCTTTTTTTAACTTCATGAAAATTATCTATCAAAGCAACCCTATCCAAGTACATTCATAGAATTTATACTACTCTTGTGAATATATTACTGGTTCTTAATTTTTGAAAGTAATACTATAGTGCCTTTCCTAATTTATTTAATACTCTTTTGCAAATGTCTAGCATATCTTATCTCAGAACCTCAAAAATTTTCCTGATGTTTCCAGTCTTGGTTATACAATCTTAGGAGCCTGAGGAACAGGATAACCTACTTTTAAAGAAAAAGGAAATTAATCATGTAGGTTAAGAAACATATATATGTTTCAGGTGCCCTCTAATTCCATGTGACTGGGTGTTTGGATACCCAAATGAGACTATTGCATACTCTTCTGTTCCAGTAATTTGATACATATAGATAGAGCACTTTGTTACATCAAATCTAGCAGTCCTAACATACTCCCATTTAATGTGCATTGTTTCCACTTTGGGGGAGCAGGGAGGCAGAAGTGTAACACCATTTTTTCCCCATTGGAAAATATAAGCTCTCTGACAGATATAAACTTATTTTTCTTAGTTTCATGGTTAGTCACAGTGCAGAAACAACAGTGTAAAATCTGTGTAGTAACAAATACTCAAGTTATATCATATGTACCTTTCTGATGACTAGTAACAGCTTTAGGTCTTTTGTCAGTTATTAGGGATGGCAATATTAAGACCAAGGGGTCTGTGGTTTGGTTTGCTTAGTTTTTGGTCAGTGAAGTTAGTAAGAACTATTTTTTGAATCCCCTAATGTGCTGGAATTTCATTGAAAAATCCCAAGCAATACATTACACTTAGCCCATGCATACTATGAACCAGATCTTGAGAGACAGAATATTTCTGTGACATTTTATGTTAAAATACAGTTTGATAGGTGAGGTGACTTCTTGCCCATATACCAGCATTCAGTTCTCAGTTTCCCTGTTGAGTTGGATCCTTTATCAAATCCAACCAACATTCGTTGTTTGTACAATCAGAGTGATCCTTGAAATACCATGAAATGTCATGTCTAATTTTTACATTTGTCCATGAATATAACAATGGACTGATAATCCCAATATAGTCATGATACAGATGGAACAAAGCTGGATCATAACTGAACTGATGGAATATTCTTGGGGAAATTCTAAGTGACATTCAGATGCATATATGAGAGACAAACCAGAGTCTATGGAGTTCTCTGTGTGACTCTTGTGAATATATGTGCTAGGTAAGCACATGTATTCACCCTGCCACACATATTTGACTGATCACCCCAAAGAAATCATAATTTCATCCATCAGAAAGATACTTAGTTTTGCAAAATTATAATTAAGCAATTTTATTACTTTTCCATTGTAATACTGTGGTTGTGTTATAGTTGTAATAGTAGTAGAAAAGCAGATACTATTCTGGAAGAGTCCAGTCAGAACTTGTGAATTACACCGGATGAACATCAGGGTTTATGCTTTCGATGTCTGGTTTGGTTTGTTTTCCTTTTTTTTTTTTTAAAGTAGGGTGAAATCCAAGAAGCTTGACCAAGTCACTTTGTCTAGGCATTATTACAACTTTTAAGAGACCCTTTAAAGTCAGAGTTCTTAGTTTTGTACTACCTAATATACACACTCCTCATTATGTCTCCTTTGCATTCTTTCTATGTTCTGTATGTCGAAAATACTTATTTGACTACAAGAGCCAAAAACCCCATGACATCTGGAAAAAATGACATCATGACATAGAAATGAAATGTGATGTGTCTATCAGTGAAGTCACGATGTTGTTAATGAAGGAGAATAACAATCACCATTTCTAACTGTAATACTAGTATTTAACTTATACAGCCAAAAATGAGGCATTTCTCTAGGACACAATTTATATGCTTTGGAAAGTAGCCAAGAGTCTTTGTTAACCAGAACACATGATATTTGGAGCACAGATCTGTCTGGGTTGGGAATGTATTGAGCACTGAGCTAAGCAAAACTTTAGAACAAACACAGATCCACATTCTTCTTCCAGGCTGAATCTTGACTTACATGCTGGGGCATGCTGCCTTTTGTCCTGGAGCTCTGTTTCTCCAAATGCCCAGGTCAGGCATTGTTTAGAGCATTCTGTAGCTCCTGTCTGGGAGCATCCTTGTGTTTTCTTTCATGAAATTCAGAATGCAGGTAGCGCATCTCTCTAATCTGTAGTTAAGGTATGTCTACTTTTGACATTAAAAAATGCACTAAATTCTCAAAATTTACAACAGATTAATTTTTAGTAGAAGACACTTGTCAACTCTAGCTGTTACATGTAATAAATAATTTTGTTGCCTGTTTTTCACAGCCTGAAAACAAAACCAAAAAACTCCACAATTTTCTCCAATTTTCAATTTCCTATATGCAAATAATTTTACTGAAGGATGGTGTGCCAAAAGTATTAATTGAATGAATATGTATTAACTTTTTTTAATATAAGAAAAGAAAGTGTTATCTTTGGTTTTCAGGAGCATTCAGACTAGATTGTACAACAGTATAGAAGTTCTAATCAATCTTACTTTGATTTCAGTGGCCATTTATTTTCATAGCACAAATATTTGTGCTTTCAATGAATTAATTTCATTCCTGAAAGAAACACTTGCTTGAATATAGCATGCTAATAAAAATATCAAGTGAAATATAATAGAAATAAATAAGTAACGATGACAGGGTCAAGAAAGTAGTTAAATGCTAACTCTGAATGGCAATAGTGTCTAAACAAGTTTGCTATACTCTAAGTAAAAAAGTATCAAAACCAGTTTTACTTAACCTGATACAACTTCTCTTTAGACACAGGGTTTGATGTTTTTCCTCAATGACCTCAAGGCTTAATAAGCTGTCTTTTTCTTAACAACCTTAGGAAACTTGACCAAGAACCAGCAGTTCCACATTATAACATCTCTGGTTTATTTAAAGCCTAAACACTGTGCAGATAGCTGCACTAATGGCTATCTCAGTTGACCTACTGGTAACCCCTGTTTTGACCTGCAGGAATCACCCTCTCTCTAGAGGGCAAGAAGTGACTTCAATTATGGGGCTCACTGATTCACATGTTTCAATGGAAAAGTTTTAGGTAGAAAACATTTCCAAGTCTTGCCTGGGTTTTTATATGCTGGCTTTTTCTGAAGTTTTCATTATGACACTAGAAACAACCTTGATTGTCCTTCCCTCAGAAATAAGTAAATAAATCTATTAATTTAAAAAAAAGAGTCAAAATTCATGTAATAATTCAAGACATTGAACTTGAAAACTGACTTTTTTGTTTGTCAGAAGTAGAGTGGAATACAACTGCAATGTTAGAGAGTCCTACTAGTTGAGCAGCTCAGGAAATCTTGTATCCTGTCATTTGCACCATTATCAACAGCTACCAGTGTTACGACAGTATCTTGGCAAAATATTATTCCTCTGTGTTTTTCTTTTCATGGCATTGTTGTTTGTGCAACAGGAAAGATGAAGCAGTTGAATATTAGGCATGTCACCAGTTAGTGCACAAACATATCCTTGTGTTTAGCTGGTAGTTTCTACTTCTCAGTTTTTAAGACTATGGCTTCGCTGTAAATTTATTTCATTTTTACTAAAATCATCAGAACTAGTCCTATTAGCAGCTCTAAATTAAGTCTTCTGCTATAGAAGAAATTTATATTTACTTTTGATTTCTCGGTTATTGAATGTATTTAAAGCATGAGACTTTAAAAAGGGAACATAGAGAATCAAACCAAAAATTATTAATTCTAGGTTAGAGTCTCTTTCTTCTGGATGAACACTGTCAATACAGTTGCTATGTGGAGAGATGGGAAGTAAGTACCAAATACAAATTGAAAATTAATACACAGGAAGAAGAAGAAATAATCAGGGAAGCTATCTGTACTTATGCAACTCAGGGAGTAAAGTGCAATTTTTTTCCTGATGGTTTGTTGGGTTTTTTTCCTAAACACTAAATATCTACACAAAATCATGTGTTTTTTGGTACTTTATGAAATTACTTGTATGCTGAGGGGCATATTCTGCATATCAAGGTTAAGGCATCTTTACATTTAATCATCAGCATATGATCCTCATACACCCTGTTGATTAACAGCTCTGTCTGCCTACTCACAATAAGAGTAATATCAGAGATTATCTGTGATCTCCACGGAATTGTTCTGTTAAATAACTGATAAAACCAAACCCTCAAGCACTTGGCCACGTGTGCTGCCTGTTGCCTGCTTTCTTTAGTTCATGTACAGGAGATGGCACCTAAGGGTGCTGCACAGGATGGAAGGTGAAGCAGAGGCTGTAAAACTGCCAGTTTCTTGCAGCAGTTTTGTGCCTCTGCCACAACATCTGCATTTTTGATTACCCTTGGACCCTGATGAGTTTCAATACCAAGCCCAAGATACTCATGCTTCTTTGATTCAAGGACCTGTATACTCATCCTTCAAAGTAAACACCTTTTTTTTACTCATAAGTACACAGTAGTATTTCCTACTCACGTAGCACACACTTTTAACATGTGCCAAGGACGTCTCATTCTTTTATATTCCTGTTTTACTAAGGATTGCTACATACAAGACTTTTACCTAACAGGTACTTTTGAAAGAAGTTAATTCCTTTTGCACCAAAAACAAGCTGAGTGATGAAAAGGGACAATTAGTTGACCTCTTCGTTACCCCAGAAATAAAGAACTAGCACAGTGCCAAACAAATGGCTTGTCTTTTCTGTAGCAAACTGAGCACATATTCTTAGTTTTACTAATAGAACTTGACATGATGGCACTTTTTTCTCTCAATTTTTTCAGGATAATTAATTATCCTAATATAGGAGGTTCGTACATGATACAGCAGGTTTAACTTTTAGTTGTAAATCAAGCCTGAGACTCTCTGTTTCTCCTTTTCTAGTATTCAAATGGACTTCGAGGACTTTTTTTTATTGCTTTAAATGGAATAGACCATCACTAAAGTGACCATGACTCAGGTCTTTCTTACCCCTACCTTCACTCATTATTTAGGTGTTGAAATTCCTCATAATTCACACTATGTGGCATCAACTCTTTTGTAGTGGCTTAACAAATATGTATAACAAACTGTCTTTGGAAAGCATTTCATAGAAAACACATTTTGGGACAATCAAATCTTTAAATCTGTCTGTCTTTCCTCAAGTTTCTGCAGACCCCAGGAAATGGGAGAGACTAGGCAATTTCAAATACTCTTTAGGGAGTATCATTTTATGTTCATTTCTTCTCAAGTCAGCAATGACAGCATGCTTTGCTTCTGTCTCCAGGGAGACTTCTTGGAAATTTTATTCCTTTGGTGTCTATACTTCTGGCCCTGTTTCCAGCTGGACCTAAGTATAGACCGAAGCTTAAGTTCCATTTTGTAAGAGGTGGTTGTCTACCACTATCACATTGCTCTATCAAGCCAACAAGAAATTGGTCCCAGTCTATTATGGCACTATGGAGTATCTCTGTATCCCACTGCAAATCATATCAATATTAATTAAATTTTTAGGTAGCACTTAATTAATGAATGGAAGACAAGAACTTTCACCTTGCCGACCTGATATACCACAAAGCATGTGAAATTATTTAGGAGTCTATTTACACGTGTGGTCTACAGAAACAAAATTTAGAAAGCTGCTTGCCTAGTAAAGCAAATTATTGCTTTAATTACAAAAAATACCATAGTTTATATGGCTTAATTTTTTTTCTAATATAAAAGTTTTGAGCTTAATCTCTCTTGCAATAGTTCAGCAGCAGATGATGATTTGGTCTTACTCAGATAATGACTCTTTGGCAAACAGAATATATCTTACCATTTGTGATTTGAATAGAAAATCAAAGCCACTCCACACGATATTTCAGCCAATAAACATGACATTCCAGAATATGAATGTTAACAATATGGGTAAATTTCTGCTTTGAAGTCAGTGGTAATTTCCAATAGACCTAAGCAAAGGCCACATTTCACTTGATGAATTCTACAATCTGTCTCTAAATATAGCTGTAAAATCTAAGAGTAAATAATTGACAAGCCAGGTTAAAATGGTATGACTTGACAAGCATGAAAGGTATTACAAATTCATGCATCTCTCTGAATATTTCCAATAAATTTCTGTTTTGTGATCAATAGACATTTAAAATTAATTAAAAGAAATGTGAACCCCATCATTGTAAGAAAGCAAGAAGTGATGTGGAGAGAGCATATCCCATTTCATGGTCTGAAAAATAATAAAAATTCACGCCTCATTAAACAGTAGATAATCCAGTCCTTGTTTAAGGTTATTCCCTGCCAAATGAATTTTGTGGTGTCTAACAAGTGAATTCTCAAGAAAGGTGTTTGGAGCCTCTTTTACATTTTCCTTTCTCTTTCTGCTTCTCTCCCTCCCTCCTCAACTCTGTTCCTCCTTCCCTCTTCCAGTGTAACTTCTTTAATGTCTATGAACAGTATAGATTACATTTTCTTTTTCTGTAGAAGGGGAATTATTATAGCCTCTCCATCTTCTGCCTGGTAAGCTGTTTTCATGAAAATTCATATATCTTTTATACCTCTAACCCAGTTTCAAATTTGTTTGAAAGATATTAGGGTCTTTCAATATGCTCAATTGTGTTTACCCACAAATGTGTACCTATATTAAGTTTGCAGTCATTTATGTAGCAAAGAAGGCTGACAAACAAATTGGAATATATTTTAATCTTTTTATGTTATCATTTTATGTAGATATGTGAATCTTATTGAAGTGTCACAGAGAAATCACAAGGATTTTTTTTGCGTGTATTACAAAATGGCTGCCCAGAAGAAACTGAAGTGACCAACCACAAAAAACACTAGTTAGAAATCAACATAAAGTTAAATAAATCAGGCCTCTACCTTCAGAACTGACAATACAAGAATATGGAAGCTTACTGTATGTGAGCTGAAAAACTATCTCTGAAAACTTCCTGTATTGAGTCCTGTATGTGTCCCACTGATTCATAATCCAAATGACTGTCTGTTTTCTCATTCTCATCAATTTTTCCTCTATATTTTCCTTCC